>NC_031786.1:908425-910625 GCF_001522545.3 Parus major | reverse complement strand
AAATACCGGGAATGGGAATGATAATATCGGGAATGGAATTAAAAATACCGGGAATGGAATTAGAAATATCGGGAATGGGAATGATAATATCGGGGATGGAAATGATAATATCGGGAATGGAATTAAAAATACCGGGAATGGAATTAAAAATACCGGGAATGTAATTAAAAATACCGGGAATGGGGGTGATAATATCGGGAATGGGAATGGAAATATCGGGGATGGAAATGATAATGGGGAATGGGGGTGATAGTATCGGAATGGGAATAATAATATTGGGAATGGGGATAAGAATTTTGGGAATGGGAGTGAAATAAGGAATGGGATAATAATATCGGGAATGTGGATAATAGTACTGGGAATGGGGATAATAATATTGGGAATGGAAATAACCGTGAGTGGGGATAATAATATAGGAAATAGGGAAAACATAGGGAATGGGGATAATATAGAGAGTGGGATACAGGGAATGGGAGGTGCGGGAGGGAGGCTGTAGGGGATGGGGGCTCCAGGAGAGTCATGGAATTGTTGAGGGTGGAAAAGCCCCCTGACCCCGTTGTGTCCAACATTCCCCGGCACTGGCAGGGTCGGTTTATCCCTGGCAGCTCATCCCGGGCTGAGCCGCTCTCCAGAGCTGGATCTGCACCCCGGGATCGCGGCATTCCGGGGCTGGGACACAGCACCAACACCTCCCCCAGACCCAAACCACAGCCGGCTCCTTCCTGGCCCACAGAAGGATCCTCACAGCAGGAAGTGTTTCTGCATTTATTTTTTATTAACCATTTATTTGTCTGTAATCGCTTTACTCTCACATTACAATCGTGTGGGGGTTTTTATATATATTTTTTTTAAACTTTATTTTTGTAAAATAAATAGAGATAAGTGAACTTTTAAGATAGGACGCTCTTCAGATCCTTGGTTAAACTCTGTGATCCCATGATTAAACCTGTGCATCAGACCTGTGGAAGCACAGCCCACACACACTCAGGTAAAAACCCAACAGCCCCAATTCCTTAAAATTCCTTAAATCCGGCTGCAGCGGAGCCAGGCAGGAGCAGCGGCTCCCACCAGGCCAGGAATGTCCTGTTCCTTTCACAAATACACTGATAGGAGTTAAAAATCCATTGTTTCTGAAGCTGTGAATGTTAACGGGTTAGGTGAGATCCCAAACTGTGGCTCCAGCCCCACGCACAGCCCGGGAGCGGGTCGGGAAGAGGCACAGCTCTGTTAACACCATAATTAACTTTGGGTAATTTAAAAGTGGATTTTTAGGTAGTTTTTAGGTTTAAAGCCTTTGATTCATTATCCTGGGATGTGGCCCTCGGCCTCCCTGACAGGGACGGTGCTCGGGGACACCCGACCTTGGCTCCACCGCCGTGGCTTGGGGACCTCTCCCCAGGCAGAGCCCCCACCTGCCTGTGGCACCTCGGGGTGGCCACGGGACCCGTCCCGGTGCCCCAGGACACACGGGCACGGTGCCAGGGCCAGCAGCAGCACGGCTGGGCAGGGGACAGAGGTGTCAGCACAGGGACACAGGGGTGCTGAGCCCTTCCCTCACCCCGTTCCCTCCAGGATCTGCTGGGAGCCCGCAGATCCCCTGGGACTGGGAAGCACTGGGAATTCCTGGCCCCATGGCGAGTTCTGCACCTCTGCAAGGAAACCTTTGGCTGTGCTCTCCCTTCCCAGCCCCAGCCCCAGCCCCAGCACGGATCCCAAGGGACAAAACATTCGTTATTTGGACGTGGAAGGTGTGGAAGACGGAGCAGGCCTTGCCTGGACAGCTGGGGTGAGGGCGCCGAGCAGTGACTGCCTCCCTCCTCCTCCTCCTCCTCGGTGATTCTCGGTGCCCAGGTGCTCCCACGCTCATTTCCAAAGGGGCAGCCGTGGTGTGCAGCCCCAAGGGCCAAATCCTGCCCTGGGCTGTGCAGAGCAGCCGTGGGGAGCACCCAGGACACAGAGCTGGGAGCTCCCCAGGGACAGCGGCTCAGGAGCCCCCGGCTCCCCTCCGGCACCGAAGGCTCCTGGAACGGGGTGGCACCAGTGACTCGCTCCAGGCTTGTTGGGAGGATGGAGATCTTCATTCCCTTCCTTCATCTTCCTCACACGCAGCTTTACTGTCCCTGAGCCCCTTCCTGCAGGATCCCTGCCCGTCCTTGCTGCAGGAGGAGGAGGAGAGGAGGAGGAGGAGGAGGAGGAGGAG
>NC_031786.1:905542-907933 GCF_001522545.3 Parus major | reverse complement strand
AGGAGGAGGAAGACGAGGAGGAGGAGGAGTTGATGCAGAGGATGTGCTGCCCTGCCTCCCTGGCAGGTACATCCTGCGCTGCCCTGTCCCAGAACTGTGTTTGGCACAGCAGCTGGAGGGTCCCGTGGAGCTGTAGGTGAGTCCTGACAGTCCTTGAAGAACCCACACTCCAGTAAAACACGGAACAAAGACTAAAACAAGACCCTTCTCAAGGGTTGCCTCATCCAGGTCCTTCCGAGCTCAGGAGCCGTGTTCCTGACAGAGAAGCCAACCACTGGAAACAAAAATAAATGTTCCTTTTCTGTAGCTTTTGGAGGATATAGCTGGAAAACAAAACCAAACCAAACCAGGAGATTGTCTCTTCCCCTTGTCAAACCCATCAGTAGCTAAGTCAGAAGAACAAATGTTCAAGTTATGGGGTGCAGCAGCAGCAGCCAACACGAAACATTCAAGTCGATGATTTCTCTATGTACAGGAGGCCCCGGAGCCGCCGGGCGCCGTCATCTGATCCTCTTCTCCACCGAGTACACCGAGATGTAGAAGTCATTGCTGCCGACGGCCAGGTGGGGCTGGGGAGAGCACAGCGACAAACAGGCAGTGTCACACGGCCACCCAGGCTGGACCAGCCCTCTGGGACCCATCCCCACCCTGTCAGCCCAGCTGATCCTGGGACACCTCCAGGGATGGGGACCCAACCCTCCCTGGGCAGTTCCAGGGCCTGAGCTCCCTTCCCATGGGGAAATTCCTGCTGCTGTCCCCCCTGAGCTCCCTTTTCCATGGGGAAATTCCTGCTGATGTCCCCCCTGAGCTCCCCTGACCCAGCCTGAGGCTGTTCCCTCTCCTCCTGTCCCTGTTCCCAGAGCAGGTCCTGGCAGGGAGTTGTGCAGAGCCAGAAGTTCCCCCTGAGCCTCCTTTTCTCCAGGCTGAGCCCCTTTCCCAAATCCCTGATCCCTGATGTTCCAGCCCCTTTCCCAAATCCCTGATCCCTGGTGCTCCAGCCCCTTCCCAAATCCCTGATCCCTGATGTTCCAGCCCCTTCCCAAATCCCTGATCCTCTCCTGGTGTTCCAGCCCCTTCCCAATCCCTGATCCCTGGTGTTCCAGCCCTTTCCCAAATCCCTGATCCCTGGTGTTCCAGCCCCTTCCCTCAGCCGCTGCTCCTGTGACCCGCTCCAAGGTCCAGGTGAGGAGCAGTGACAGGCACAGGTGACAGTGACATTCAGCAGGGACACCCAGCTGCTCCACAGCTCTGCAGGAGTTACAGGGCCCATTTCAGCCACAGGGGAAAGTTATGTGAACCATTAGTTACCAACTGCCGAGGTAATTTCTCTAAATGACTGCAAATCTGCTCGTTAGGAGCTGAAAATGAGCATTTCCTGCAGTGAGGGGACCTGGCCAGGCTGGACAGAGCTTTGCTTTGCTTGTTTAAAGAGCAAACTGCTCTTCCCATCACATATTAAATATTTGTGAGCTGATCTGCAGCTTTCTAAAATAACTCTTGTAATTCCTTCCTGTTTTCCCATCCATTCATTGTTTTCCCAGGTTTTCCAGCTCCTCCCTGGGTGAGCAGAGTCCACCACGCTCCTCCCCGAGCACCAAGCAGATTCTCTCTGTGACTACTGCAGAGCCCCTCAGCTGTGACAGACCCCAAAATCTCCTTTTGCTCTGCCTCATCCCAGCCTTCAGCAGCTCGTGCCTTTAATTTCTGCAGCTGTGCCGTTTTCCTGAGCAGTCTTTGCACACACCAGCCCTGTGTGAGCAGCCCCAGCGAGGCACAGGGAGGGAATAAACAGATGGAATTTGGGAATGTGAGCCTGCCCTGCTCCTGTCACCTGGGACAGCTCCTGTGGCCGAGGGCTGGGAGCCGAGCAGGGATGGGAAGAGCCCCACAGCTGGAAGGGCCAGGAGCTGCAGGCCTGGGGAGCTGCAGGTGCAGAGGGGTTTGTGCGGGGCTGGGCTCAGAGCACCGGGCTGGGACAGCTCCCCTCCACTCTGGGGGGGTCTCTGTGCCACCCCCTCCTGCCACAGGGACACTGGGACGTGGCAGCCCCAGATGGCAGCAGGGATACACACCCAGTGAGGGTGGAAGGCCAGGCAGCTGATGGCTCCCACTCTTTGGCCCATGAAGCCATCGTAGTATTTGATGTTGTTGATCAGCTCCCCGTTGCCGTTGTAGATGGCGGTGAACTGGTTCATGGAGCCACTGGAAGGGAAGGGATGGAAACTGGGATCACTGGGAATGCTGGGGGGGACAGGATTGCTGCTGCAGCCCCCGCCTGAGCTGGGAGCCAGGCCAGAGAGCAGCCACGTCCCAAAGTGGGACAGCAGGGACTGGTGGCAGAACCACAGTGGTCACCAGGACAGGAAAACACGGACAGCTCCTGCCCAAACA
>NC_031786.1:902050-904292 GCF_001522545.3 Parus major | reverse complement strand
CCTGACCCCACATTGCTGATCCCAAACTGCTGATCCCAAATTCCTCATCCCTCACTGCTGATCCTAAACCGCTGATCCCAAATTCCTGATCCCTCACTGCTGATCCCAAATTCCTGATCCCAAACTGCTGGTCCCAAATTCCTGATCCCAAATTCCTGATCCCAAATTCCTGATCCCACATTGCTGATCCTAAACCGCTGATCCCAAATTCCTGATCCCACATTGCTGATCCCAAATTCCTGATCCCAAACTGCTGATCCCAAATTCCTGATCCCAGATTCCTGATCCCAAATTCCTGATCCCACATTGCTGATCCCAGATTCCTGATCCCACCCTGCTGATCCTAAACTGCTGATCCCAAATTCCTGATCCCTCACTGCTGATCCTAAACTGCTGATCCTAAACTGCTGGTCCCAAATTCCTGATCTCAAACTGCTCATCTCAAATTCCTGATCCCAAATTCCTGATCTCAAACTGCTCATCCCAAATTCCTGATCCCAAATTCCTCATCCCTCACTGCTGATCCTAAACTGCTGATCCCAAACTGCTGATCCCAAATTCCTGATCCCAGATTCCTGATCCCAAGTTCCTGATCCCAAGTTCCTGATCCCAAGTTCCTGACCCCAGATTCCTGATCCCACCCTGCTGATCCCTCCCTGCCTCTCTCTCCCCCAGCCCATCTCTGAGTGTTCCCTCCCTGTTCTGGCACTCCCACTACACCCAGCCCTGGATTCCTGCTGCTCTGCACAGCAGGAGAGGGAGCAGAGGGGATGTGCTGGTGCCACCCTCTTCTCCAGGTGACACCAGGAGCTCCCTGTGTGCCCCCATTTGTTCTCCTTGGCTTCTGCTGTCAGCTGAAGCAGAGGGGACGGGGAGGGATGGAAGGAGGTGGCTCAGTCCCACAACCTGAGCTCCTCTGGGAAGAGCCAGACCAACATTCCCCAGAGCCCCAGGAGCAGCTCCCAGGCTGGAAGGGCTCTGGGGAGAGGGGACTGCCAGCCCTCAGCTCTGGGCACGGGGACCTGACCCCTGGAGCTGCTGGAGGAGCTTATGGAGAGGAAGATTAAAACTCCAATATGGGAGCTCGACAAATCTGGCAGCTACATCACATAATCCCCTGTCTGAAAATCTTAATACATTTTTGCTGGCCCATCCCCCGCCTCAGGAATGTTCTGAATCCCAGAAAATTATGTTTTGTTTCCATTTTCTAATCAAGAAAAAGAGGCTCTTTGTGTGCAAACGGTGCCTTCGTGACAATAAATTCTGTTCTGCCGTTCCTTAATGGCCAAATCAGTACCTGCTGCTCTGGCTGCAGGATTTACCAGGCAGCAGGAATGGATTGAGGGAATTGCACAGGAATCCTGCCCAGGAACGTGCCAGATGCACCATCCACCATCCTCCTGTTGTCTCCCAGATGACCCCATGGGGATGGTGGCAGTAAAGCCCCCCCAGCACAAGATGTTCAACACCCAGCTCCTGCTCCCCTCCCTCCCTCCCTCCCTCCTCACACACCTTGTGATTCCAGCAGCCTGGCTGCTCCCAAACCACACCAAGAGCCTCCCAAGGAAAGCTCCACGTCCCTCCTTGCCTCCTCTGCACCGAGTTTGGAGCAGGAGGTGATTACTGAAGGAGATCTCAAGCTCCAGAGAGCAGCAGGGATGGTGTTGGAGGGTGTTTAAGGGGTTTTAAGGCTGTGGGGAAGGGCTGGTGGCTGCAGGACCCCGTGTACCTGACGCTCATGATGTTGCCCTCGGGGTGCTTCTGCAGGTAGGCCTTCACCACCCAGGCCGTGTGCTCACGGTACGTCATCACTCGGCTGGGGACAAGGGACACGTGTGAGGACAGCAGGAGCCGTGTGCCCCAGCCCCAGCAGCTCCCAGTTACCATTCACTGAGCGCCATCCTCCTGTCGAACACGCGGATGGAGCCGTCCCCCAGCCCCGCCACGATCAGGGAGCGCTGGGAGTCACACGACAGGCTGGTGACACAGCTGTCAGCTCCCGTGGGAATGTCCTGCAGAGAGAGCACACACAGCACGGCCTTCAGAGCCCTGAGCCCTGCCCCATCCCATCATCATCCTCCTCCTCCTCACTCCCAGGAGCCCCAGCAGTGTCTCTGCAGCCCCAGAGGAGCCGGGCAGGGCTGTGCCTGTCCCTGGACACCCAGCTCATCCCATCAGGGACCTGTGCTGGGAAAAGGCAGCTGGAGCTGCAGGGAGAGCTGTGCTGGGAACACCTTCCACA
>NC_031786.1:899982-901090 GCF_001522545.3 Parus major | reverse complement strand
CACAGCCCAGGGTGCCCCAGGAGCTGCAGGAGCTCGTTCCACACCTCAGTCCTGTTCCTGCCGCTGTTCCAGCCTGGGCTGAGCGGGGAGAGGCACCAGGCCAGGGGATGCTGCAGCCTCTGCCCACCCCCAGCTCCTCCTTTGAAGCAGCAACACTCAGCAGAAGTGCAAATGAAGCACTCGTTCCTCAGCCCTTCCAGAGGTGTGGGTTTCTGTAGTTCAAAGAGGGAAGCACCTCTTTATCGCCTCCATCATTCCTGCTCTTTGTGCCGGTTCTCACTTTCCCAGTTACTGAGTCAGGAAGTTCCAATCACTTGAATTTCAACACCCAATCTTCGCAATTAAAAAAAGAAACAACGTGTTTTTAGATACTTTGGGTGCAATCATTAATCGTCATCATTGAAAAGATTTTCGCCTCCTGAATTTTGCCGTTCCTTAATTTGCATAGAAAAAATAATATGTGAAAGTAATTAAGATGAACAGAGGCTTAATTATCCTGCATGGCAGGGTCAAAGTGTCGCAATTAATGTTCATCCAAGGGTAATTAATTTCGAGAAGCTTTGAAAACTCCACTTCCTTTTTATTCCAGCGTGGTGCCTCCATTCTCACCGACCACCTGCTTCTCCTTGGAATTTCTGAGAAACTTCCACGTGATTGTGGCTGACATGAACTGGAGCAGGGCTTTTCCCCCTGCACAGGGACTTGTGTGTGTGCTTGCACAGATTTTACACTATTGCAGCTATCCTGTAATACAGAACAACTGCATCCCAGTGCATCCCAGTGCATCCCAGTGCATCCCAGTGCATCCCAGTGCATCCCAGTGCATCCCAGTGCATCCCAGTGCTGTCCCTGCATCCCAGTGCATCCCAGTGCCTGTCCCTGCATCCCAGTGCATCCCTCTGCATCCCAGTGCTGTCCCTGCATCCCAGTGCATCCCAGTGCTGTCCCTGCATCCCAGTGCTGTCCCTGCATCCCAGTGCATCCCAGTGCCTGTCCCTGCATCCCAGTGCATCCCTCTACAGCCTGGTGTGGCCTCTGGATTCCGCAGCCTCAGATTCCCCACACCTTTCTGCCCACCCAGAACAGCACAGCAGCGTCCAGGAGAGCC
>NC_031786.1:896241-899832 GCF_001522545.3 Parus major | reverse complement strand
TGCATCCCAGTGCTGTCCCTGCATCCCAGTGCATCCCACTGCATCCCAGTGCTGTCCCTGCATCCCAGTGCATCCCAGTGCATCCCAATGCATCCCAGTGCATCCCAGTGCTGTCCCTGCATCCCAGTGCATCCCAGTGCATCCCAGTGCATCCCAGTGCTGTCCCTGCATCCCAGTGCATCCCAGTGCTGTCCCTGCATCCCAGTGCTGTCCCTGCATCCCAGTGCATCCCAGTGCATCCCAGTGCATCCCAGTGCATCCCAGTGCTGTCCCTGCATCCCAGTGCTGTCCCTGCATCCCAGTGCTGTCCCTGCATCCCAGTGCATCCCAGTGCATCCCAGTGCATCCCAGTGCCTGTCCCTGCATCCCAGTGCCTGCCTCTACAGCCTGGTGTGGCCTCTGGATTCCGCAGCCTCAGATTCCCCACACCTTTCTGCCCACCCAGAACAGCACAGCAGCGTCCAGGAGAGCCCTGACACTCCCAGAGTGTCTGAGTGGTTTTACTGAGCTTGGAATGGGCCCTGGGGCAGGGAATCAGGGAATCAGGGAATCAGGGAATCAGGGAATCAGAAATCAGGGAAGCAGGAATCAAGGAATCAGGGAATCAGGGAAGGAATCAGGGAATCAGGAAGGCAGGGAATCAGGGAATCAGGAATCAGGGAATCAGGAGCTCCAGGAGCTGGCAGCCCCTCACAGAGCAGCCCCAGGTGCTTTGGGGCACTGGGCCCAGGGGATGGGCTCCAGCAGGGAGAAGGAGCTGTGGACAAGCCTTACCTGGACCTTCATTTCCCGATCCGTGTCCCAGATCCGGATGATCCTCACGTCTCCTGAGGTCATCAGGAGCCCGGTTTCCTGTTCCCAGTCCACCACCATCCCTGCTCCTGAGACACAACAAAACAAGGCAGGGGAGCAGGTCAGTGCCAGCAGGGGCAGAGCTGCACTCCGTGGAGCATCAGCTGTCCTGACCCCGTGTTCCTGACACTGTCACCACCAGGGGCAATGGAAAACGACACACACAGACCCCCCACATCCTCCAGATGGGACTGGACCAGCTGCTCCTGGACTGGAGTCCACACACGGCCTCTGGCCCTGCTGGGAGAGCTGAGAAGCCGAGCACAGGCGGGCCCTGCACCTCATGAGAACATTAAATGCTGGCTGGAGCACCCAGCTGCTGCCACCTCAGGCAGCAAGAGCTGAGAGCTCCTGGCCCTGAGAGCTCCTCGTTCTGTCAGGAGGATGTGGGAGATGTTCTGGACAAGGAACAGCCAAGTCAGGGCTGCAGTGGAGTGAATTTTAACAGCTGGTGGGGGCACAAACCAGTCTGGTGAGGAGGGGAACACCCTGCAGTGACAGCAGCTCCAACACCCTCACAAGAGCTTGCTCCTCATCCCTGAGGGCACAGATCAGTCTCCAGGGGAAGTTCAGCACAACATCCCATCCTCACTGCCTTAAAAACACAAACAGAAACCCCGGGAGGGAACCAGAGAAGAACTCCAGGCTTGGTGTCTGTTCCAGCCCCTCGGGAGGGCAGAGACAGCAGCACAGTTCCTGCTCAGAGCAGCATCCTTGCCTTCCAGAGCAGAATTCCTGCCTCTCAGAGCAGCATCCTTGCCTTCCAGAGCAGCATTCCTGACTCAGAGCAGCATTCCTGCCTCTCAGAGCAGCATCCCTGGATCCCTGAGCAGCATTCCTGCCTCAGAGCAGCATTCCTGGCTCCCAGAACAGCATTCCTGGCTCCCAGAGCAGTTGTCCACCCTCTCCTGGTGCCAGGCTGAGTCTCTGGTGCTGAGCAGTGTTTCATAACCAGCCAGAACTGGAGTCAGAACCCTCTGCAATGCATCAGGACTGCAGCTCCTGCCCCGAGCACTCTCAGTGCCTTCAGCACCATCCCCGTGTCTCCACTCCACATCGTGCTTGTCCACAAGGTGGAAATGTGCATTTCTCTGGATTTACTGCCAGCAATCATCCCCAGCAGGAAACCAAAGCCTGCCCCAACGTGCTCCTTTGTCACCAAAGGGCCACAAGCACCCTGCAGCAGATCAGCACCGTCACAGAGCACAAAGGAAGCAGCAGACACATCCTGTGAACACCGAGTTCTCCTCCAGCACCATGCAATGACCTTGTTTCGCTCAGCTTCAGGGAAAACACTCTGCCCCTCTCCCCTCCCTAAACATCAGGGATCCCTGCTCCTGCCCTGTCCTGGAGGAGGTCACTGATGATCACTGCAGGAAACCCAGGGCTCACCTGGGAGCCTGCATTTCTCTCTTTAGCCAAATGGATCCCTCAGAGCAGCTGGCAGGGCTGGAGAGCCAGGCAGCAGTGATGGAGATGATAAACACCTCGAAGTGTTGGCATTTGTCATCTGTTTATGGCCCATGTGACAGGATAAAGCTGGCAGCTGAGATGGAGCTGCCCATTCCCATCCCTGGTGGAGTTCAGCAGGTAAAGAGCTCCGAGGCAGCTCCAAACTCCTGATTTGCCAGGAATGTCCCCCAGTTTGAAGGAAAGGTTTCTTTCTGACCAGCACCAGGCCCCATCAGCTGCAGCTCCAGGGGCTGTTCTGTGGAGGGGGACAGGGGAGATGAATTTGGGGACAGAATTGGCGTTTTTGGTGCCTCTCTTGGGTGCCTGTCAGCAGTTTGTCACTGAGGACATTCAGCAATGACAGCCAGGCGGGCAGGGAGAGTCTCACAGAGGGAAGAGGCTCCAGAGGGACTCCACAAAACAGATGGGAAGGACAAGGGCTGACTCCCAAGCAGGGTGGGAGAAAAGGAGGGAGATGATCACAGAATCCTGGGATGGTCTGGGTTGGAAGGGACCTTAACAACCACCTCACTCCACCCTGCCATGGGGCACCTTCCACTGCCCCAGGGTGCTCCAAGCTGCCCAGCCTGGCCTGGGACACTTCCAGGGATGAAGCTGGGTACGAACCTTGCAGTTCCTGCCTTTCTTATTAAAACTTAAATAGTTCAGCTCAGGGATAACTGCTGCTCCCTGGAAGAGGGAAGGGCAGGATTTGATCATCCCAAAGCAAGGATCTGCCTGGAAGTGCTGGGTCCTGGCTGCAAAGCTGCCTGTGCTGAGCCCTGGGCTGGGGGCTCTGCTCCTGCGGCACCCCAGCTCTGCCCTGGCCAAAAAGGGGATGCAAAAGGCAACGCTGAACCAGAACTGCAACCTGTCTGAAGGGCAGAAAAGCCCCTGTACAGAAATGTCAGTCACTTGGAAGGGTGTGAGGGGAAGGAAAGCTTCCTCTGACTGCGAAATGTTCCACCCAGAGCTGGCACTCACAGTATGGAACGAGACAGAAATAGCTGAACTATTTCCATGTACGAGCAAAGGTTTGCATGGCAGAGATGAGACAGGATTGGCTCGTGTTTCCATGCTCAATTCATAGTATTTTGGGATGAGGAGAGAACGTGGGATTGAATGCTAATGATCATTTCCTTTTTAATTAACAGAGGTCCTACTCCAGGATGTTACAACTGAGCCTGCAGCCCACCCACGGGGCTTTGGCTCCTGGGCTTGGCACCTGAGCTGCTCCTCACTCAGCCTGTCCTGCCCCAGGTGCTGCTCTGAGCACCTGAACTCCTC
>NC_031786.1:866433-895834 GCF_001522545.3 Parus major | reverse complement strand
TGGCACAGGGAGATGGCACACAGCTGGCACACAGCTGCACACAGCTGGCACAGGCCAGTGCTGGAATCCTGCTGCTCCCAGAACCCAGGAGCTGCAGGGACCAGCCCTGCACTGCTGCAATGCATCAGGAGCTGAGAGCACAATCTTCCCCTGAGGAATATTATGTTCTTAGATAATGAGCAACAAATCTTCCACAGCTCAGGGAAAGGAATTTTTAAATGTCTGTGCTGGAGGGGGTGTTGTTTTTTGGTTTGGGGTTTTTTTTTTGTTGTTGTTTTTGGTTTTGAGCCTTTTAAAGGCAGCACTGGCAGTTTGTGTGGCTGAGTTTATCCACACCAACAGCTGCTCCTGAAGGTACAACTTCCCATGGCTGCTCCCTCAGGACTGCCCCTGAGCCAGAGATATTTGCCTGGATGGGACAATTCCATGGATAAAGTCCAGGACTAAGGTGGTGGAAGCAGCAGCATTCCCAACATCTGCCTTCACAGGAACGTGGCCAGGCTGTCCTTGGCATTTCAGTGGAATCAGGAATACCCACATGGAACACAATTGAAAAGCATCCTGGATTCTGACTGATCATTTTTTAATCACGGGCCCTCCTGGCTGAGCAGTGAAGCACATCCCTGCTTTAATTTCCAGGAAGCAGTGGGAGGGTGGGATGACCTCACTCATCATTAATTTCTACAACATCCTCTCAAAAAGTGTCACCCTCCTCCTGCCAAGGACTCTGCAGTGAGGGACAGCAGGAGCTGGGATGCTGGGAATTCAATTAAAAGAACACAAACCCCTGGAGCTGCCATTTCTCCAAAGCTTTTATTGCCATCAAATGATCTGACCAGAACTGCGTCGCTTCTCCGCAGCCCTCGCTCCTGGTGTGGGCTCCTGGGAGATGTGGGGAGCCTCTGTGGGTCCCTCTGCCCCTTGGGCTCCAGGATGAGCCCGGCTCTGACCCCTGAGCAGCTCCTGCTGCAGGCTGGAGCTGTCCCCCTGCTGCAAGCCCCATCCAGCCCAGCCTGGGACACCTCCAGGGTGGGGCAGTATCCAAACACTAAATGTAACTCCAGACATTTTTCACAGTTCTCCAGAGGAAGGGGAATGCTTGTGCTGCCCCTGGCACCAGGAGAGCAGAGGGGGCTGGAGAAGGTTTTTATTGAGCTGCCCTGGCCGTGAGCAGGGGCTGCCATGGCCTGGCATTGATCTGGCTCTGGAATTCCCTGGGAGTGCTCCGTGGCTGAGCGGGGATTCCCTGCAGCCAAGCCCTGCTAATTTTAGCCTTTGCTGGGGGATGTCGGAGCCAGGCAGCAGCAGCAGCCACACATCAGCTCTGCTCTCTCCTGCCCCAGCTCCCACAGCCACACAGAGCTGCTCAACTCCACTAACGAGCTCTGAATCAGCCCCTGCCAGGAGCTGGCTGATTAATCGGTGCAGACACAGCCAGCTCTGATCAGTCAGCAAATATTAATAATTGATGAACATCCTGGGGTGGCGACGTCACCACGAGCAGCCTGGGATGCCCTGACACATCAACCATCTGCTCCCACCCCCGTGGGACCCAGAGCCCTGCACAGCTTCTGGGGGAGAAGGCTGAGACTCCCTTCAGCTCCCCTCTGCGTGGCAGAGTGCAGTTTGTGACATTTTCTGCAGTCCCAGAATCCCAGGAGGGTTTGGGCTGGGCTCAGCTCACCCATCCCAGCCCTGCCAAGGCAGGGACAGCTCCCACTGTCCCAGTGTCCAGCCTGGCCCTGGGCACTGCAGGGATCCAGGGGCAGCCCCAGCAGCTCTGGGCACCCTGTGCCATGAATTAATCCCATGGATCCAACCTAAATTTCCCCTTTTTGGCTTATCTCTGCCAAGGGTCCACGATTCTGAGGCTGCTGGGAAAGACCCCCCAGCATCTCCTTTGCACAGCTCTTCCCAGCCCAGGGGAGCTCCAAACAAACCCCAGCCAAAGCCACATCAGCTTCGTGCTGGCTCCATTTGGAACCTCCCACTCAAACCCTTCTGTCCAGGGATGGAAATCCAGGATTTGAAATCTCCCTGGGAAATAGAGACTCCCGAATCCCCCCAGGCCTCCCGTGGCTGAGGGAGCTCAGAGGGGCTGCCAGGAATGTCCCTGGTCCCAGCAGGGCCTGTGCCTGCCCAGGGAGCACAGATCCCTCCCTGCACTCCTCAGACACGGGGCAGAGGTGGAAGCAAAGCTCCCCAGGAGCCACAGGGAGCCAGGAATCCCTCAAAGCACAGCAAAACCACCCCGAGGAGCTCTGCCCACCCCCCTGAGCACGGGGGACAGGACCAGCACTCACCTCCCTGCTTGCTTCTGTCCAGGTAGATGGACACCCTTCGGGCCAGACCTGCGGGGAGACAGGGATCAGGGGCTGGTGCTCAGAGCAAAAACCAGCTGCAAACAGGGATTAAAAACAGCAGCTCACCCTGGAAAAGGAGCAGCAGCACCCAGAGCAGCCCCTGCCCCCCTCCCTCGGTGCAGCTCAGTGTTTGTGGGGAGGCAGCAGGCTGTGAGGAGCAGGCTGAGAGCAGCACAGAGCCCCGTGTGCCTCAGCTGTGTCCCAGCACAGGCAGGACAGACAGACAGACAGACAGGAATCCTGGCATCTGCACAAATCCACGGCACCACAGGGCTCCTGCCATGCCTCAGGGTTTCCTGCCCACTCTGAGATCCCTGTGGAAATGTGTGTGTGCCCCTCCCAGGCAGTGCCCCTGCCCTTCTCCCTGCGCTCACACAGCCCAGCCCTGCTCTCCAACCCTCCAAAGGAGGCATTTCCGTGGTACAGAGTCCTCTCTCCTCTTCTAAGTGGCAAAATGGCCCTGAAAGTCATGTTCTGCTCATGTTCTGGTCATGTTCTGGTCATGTTCTGCTCATGTTCTGCTCATGTTCTGGCTGTTCTCGAGAGCAGCTCAGAGCTGAGGGTGACATTATGACACGGGGGAAAAGCTGGGAGAGGAGAGGAGGAAATCAATAGTGGGAGAAAACAAACTCCAGTAAAACTCCTGAGCTCTGCAGCTTCAGAGATGCATCCTCAGTTTTCTGAGGCAGTGCTGGACCACAGCTGTGGTCTTGGCAGCAGATGACTCTGAAGACTCTCATCTCCACGGGGACTTGCTCCACTTAGCTCTTTTGAAGTGGCTACATTTATTTCTCTCTCCACAAACAGATCTGTCCCTCTCTTCTTCCCAATCTGCTGAGAAGGTGGAAGGCAAAGAAAACAGTCCCCAGACTGCTTCAGTCCACAAGGGAAAGAAAAAGCCAAGGGAAAAAAAACCCCAACCCAATCCTAAAGAGAACAGATTTAAGTTTCCCCAGTCCTGTTCTGGCAAATGGAACCACCAGCTCTCAGAGCTCTCTCAGCTCTGAGCTGTGTCAGACACTGAAATCCTTCCTGGCTGTTAAATCCTGCCCAGAGTGAGGCACAAGCAGGCTCTGCCCTGGCACAGAGCACGTGGGAGGAAGGCAGGACAAAGGGATTGGGCTGAGGGAATTCCAGAATCCTCCTTGCCCAGCACCAGAGGCACGGCCAGGGCAGCCCAGGGGCATTTCCTGAGCCCAGGATGGGAAACATCAACCAGCAGCCAGGAAAGCTGGTGTTTGCTGGCACAGAACTACAGAGTGACACCACAAAGGGCCTCTTGTCACCCCTCCTGGGCTCGCTGTGCCTCAGCAGAGCTCACAACAGCCCCTCCTGCTCCTGCTGCCACCTCGGGAAGGGCAGGTTCTGCACATCTCAGCTGCCAGCAGCTCCTCAGCAGCCAGGCACAGCCTCAAACACAGCTCCCCTTCCCTGAGACACGCAGGGAGGTGGAGAGGGAACAACACACACCAGGCAGACCCAGGAAAAACCAATGGAAGAGCTGTGTCAGGCTCCTGGGATGAACCACATCAGCTCAGAAATGAGAACTGTCAGCTTTTAAGGTCAGGATGAATGATGATGGTCATCTCATCTGACCTCCTGCTCAGCACGGGCCAGGCAGCCTCATGCAGCACTTCCTCCATCAATCCCACACTTCCATCAATCCCACAGAGTGCTGATTGAACCACAGCACACACAGGAAAACCTGCAGCCTTGATTAGAAACATTCAAGGGACAGAGAATTCCCATTGCAGCACTGGCACCTGGTCTGGGCAGGATGGAACAGTCACCTCCTGGAGTGCTGGAAAACCTCCTGTAACATCCCAAAACCTCCTTCAACATCCTAAAAACCTCCTTTAATATCCCAAAACCTCCTGTAACATCCTAAAAACCTCCTTCAATATCCCAAAACCTCCTGTAACATCCCAAAAACCTCCTGTAATGTCCTAAAAGAGACTCCAGGGTTACACAGACTGGTTTTCTGGCTCCATCCCAGGTGTGGCTGGATGCCAGTGCTCCTTTTTACACCCTTTTCTGCCCAGCATTCCAAGCAGGCCGATGTCTCACTGTGCTGTCCTTCTGCACGGGCCAGATTTAGACCACTCCTTCCTCTGCCTCCTCCTGACCCACAATAAACAGGGAAGAACAGAGCCAAAACTGGAGCTGGGGCTACAGGAGGTCACAGGTGCCACCTGCAAGGCTGCACCAAGGCTGATTCCCACCCTGTCCCCCAGAAACCTCGCTGGGACCCACCTCGTGTGGTTGGCAGCATGTCTGACAGCCCCTGCCAGGCTGTCACCATCTCTGGGTTCTTCTCCAGGTCTGCAAAGTTCTTCCACACTCTGATGGCACCATCGTCTTGGGGGGCACAGAGAAAGAAAGAACACAGAGCAGAGTCACTGCTGCTGCAGCTGCCACAGCTCCCTGTGCACCAGCAGCAGGAGAGGCACAACTGAAGTCACACAGACCCCAAACCTCAGAGTGTCACTTCAACACTTCTTGTTGGAGTTGTTTTCCCTCTCTCATTTACATCCAAGAAACCTACAGCTTTGTTCTGCTGGAGCTGTTCTGGAGGAGCTTTTCTCCTCCCTTCAACAACACCTGACATTCAGTGTCCCTCCATTTCCTTGACATTCATTTTCTCCAGGATTCATCTCTGGATTGGTACACAAGTACCCACTCAACACAAAACAGCCCCACAGAAGCAGCAGCATCAAAGCCCAGCCCATCAGCAGCAAATCTTTCAAGAACATTGTGTATTTTTTTTTCAATTTGCTCCCCACCTGTGGAACTTTTGTGCTACAAATCAATAAATTGAAAGAAATATGTCCTAAAGGCTCTCTCAGCTCCCCTTGCCCCTCCCTTAATTACACCCAACCTGTAGAGTGGAGCAGGAAGCTGGAGAAGCTGTTAAAAACACTCTGCCTGCCAGGTCTGGAATGGTTCCTTGGGAGAGGAGCAGATGTGACTCACAGCTTGGGCTGTGACCAGCACAAGGTCTCCTCCAGCAGCTGGAGAGCTGCTCAGGTGAGATATGGACTGGAGAGAAGCTCAGAACCACCTGAGAGGTTCAGTGCTGAGGCTGAGCCCTGCCTGCTCTACATCAACACAGCACAAGGAACAGAACTGGAGCTCTGTGCTTTGGCTGCTGCACAATTTCAGCTCTGTGCAGCAGCTTTAACCAACTAAAATCGCCTTTCCCCAGGAGGGGGTGACCACAACCCTGCAAATGACAAGCCAAGGCTCAGATGGGAATGGCTTCAGCAAGTGTTGGACTGGGCAGTCCTTGCAAAGGCTTTGCAGCACCTGCCTGAGAGGTGTCAGCAGGGGCAGGAGGAACTCACAGGTCTGATCTGGAAACGGCCTCCTGCACTGAGAGCACCCAGGGAGGGCAGAGCCAGGCTGGGACCAACCCAGGGAGGGGAGAGAAGGAGGAGCAGAGCAGCTCACCTGGACTGGAGGTGTGCCAAGGCCCCTGGGTGAGCTTTACCTGTGGCAGTGAGCAGCAGGGAGCAGTCCTGCCCGTTCAGGTACTCCATGGCCGTGATCCGCGTGTACCGAGGGTTCCCGTTGTGGAAATAGTCCAGCTTCTCCCCTTTCTCCCAGTCCCAAAAGCTGTGGGAGGATGAAACAGCAGGTGAGTTCTCAGCTCTCTGTGTGAGCTGCAGGGAGCTGCACTCGTTACCCAGCGTGGGATTTCTCCTTTGGAGTTTGGCATCGTTTGGGGAATAATGGAATTATCATGGAATCGTGGAATGGTTTGGACTGGAAGCACCTCAAAGCCATCCAGTGCCACCCCTGCCATGGCAGGGACATCCCAGGGTGCCCCAAACCTCATCCAGCCTGGCCTGGGACACTGCCAGGGGCAGCCAGAGCTGTGCCAGGGCAGGGTTTCAATCCCTGCAGCTGCTGGGAGGGAGGCAGGGCTGTCCCTGCTGCCAGCCAGCCCTCACCAGATGCTGTCCTTGTCAGCCACGGCGATGCAGGGCGTGAAGGGATGGAATTTCACCACCGAGGGCACGCCCGGGTTCCTGTTGAGGAAGATCTGATCGTCCAGCCGGGAGATGCCTGCGGGGACAGCACAGCTCAGCCCCAGCTGGGGACAGCCACAGCTCCCCCTGCCCCAGCTGGGGACCCCCCAAACCTCCCCTCCTGCCAGGACCTTCTCACACCCTCCCAGCTCAGCTCTTGAGGTACAAACCAAGAACTGGTGACAAATCCTTCATCCTTCACAGCCAAAGCCAGGGACATGCCAGGTTGTGATGAGGGAAAAACCAACACTATTTCTTCAAAATACAAAATATGAAAATGACTTTTTTTTCTTTTTTCTTCAGTTTAAAATACAGCATTTCACTGTAGCTTGTGGATTATTTATTTAACCTTCCATTTCAGTTCCCCCAAATTTTAGGTTAATTTGTAAATGAAATATGTATTTTCCACGGAGACCTTGAAATGATGGTTAAAGACTTCTCCCATCTTGTCTTGAGAGCAGTTTGCTACTCACAAACAGTGTTGGGACCCCTGACACTGCTGGGTTTTGGCACTCTCTGAATTCATCACACAAACCCCTAAACCCAGGAGACATCCATTCAGCCCGAGGTTGTTTTAGAATGCATCCATTGAAGCTAATTTTCATTAAAAGCTTGTAAGTCTATTTTAATTCTTTTTAATATTTCACGTTTTCATTATTTTTTTAATGAATAGTGGCATTTCAGTCACTCGGGTCAAGCAACCAAATATGAACACTGTCGAGAAAGAGCTTTAACTTCTCCAGGCAAGCATGAAAAATCCCCTTCTTGGTATTCCATCAGCTCTGCCAGGCCACCTCCTGGGCTCCAGGATCATCTCTGGATTTCTCTGCTGGATGATATTCCGCAGTTTCCCGGCTTGGAGCTCCATTCTGCACTCACAGGGCTGAGCCCTGGGCACTTTTCCTTCCCAGCCTGGGAGGAGCAGCCCCCACCCCAGCCCTGCTGCTGGGAATGCCATGGGGAGGACACCAGCAGCTCCTGGAATTGTGGCTCTGCTGCTCAGGGCACACCAGCAGGGTAAAAAGAGGAGTGCAAATTCCTCAGGAAGCTTCATTAGGTTCCACTTTATTTGGATAAATTGCTGTGCTGGGAGAATTCCAGCCCAAAGCTGCCCCTAAAGATTGAACCCCAGGCTGCTCCTGCCGAGGCAGCACGGGCCTGAGGCACGTTGGGAGCAGCACACACACAAATATCCCAAATAAAATGGGATACAAGGAGTAAACAATGCCTTCCAGAGCTCAGCAGGGCAGGGAAGGTGAGAGACATCCCTGGGGTGTCTCCTGAGCTGGGGGGACAGGTCCAGCAGCCCCAGGGTGTGCCTGGCCCACACCAAACCCTGAGCCTGCAGCTCCGGACCCTTCCATCCCCTTGGAGGCAGAGCCTGAGCTGCTCTGGGGTGAGCAATCCCAGCAGCTGAGAGCAGAGGGCTGGGGGAGCAGCAGGGATGGGGATCAGGGCTAACTGGGCTTTTGCAGCACGGGGGAAGCTCGGGAAGCACTCACCCTTCTGGATGATCTTCTGCGCCTGTTTCCTGACGCGCGCGTTGCGCAGGAAGCGCCACTCCCGCTCCTTGCGGATCTGGCTCTCCAGGTCGTGCTCCTCGGGGATCTGCCAGGGCAGGAGCACACACAGACACAAGCAGTGACCCCCAGGAGCCCAGGAATTGGCTGAGCCATGCTGCAGTGTCGGTGGCTCCCGGCCCCTCTGCACGCTGCAGTCTGAGCTCGGCACAACGCTGATTTCTCTCTTAACTCTCCTCGGCTCAGAAGCATCACGCAGCAAGGCCGAGATCAGAGAGGGAGCACAGCCCTGCTACAGCCAGCTCACAACACACTGAAATCCTTCTTTTCCTGCTCACCAAGGGCTGCTGGCCGAGCAGGGCACGGATACATCCCCAAATCCCCGGGATGTTCGGGTTTCCACCACCATTTACCAGAAACAGCCCTGTCCTGATTCCCTGCTCTGGAAAAACATTCCCCTGTGTCACCTGGCTTTGATTAGACACAAAATTCCCCCTGAAAACTGGGGAGTGGCCCTGCAGTCACAGCTATCTGAGCCATTTGATGAGATCTATTCACAGCTCCAGCAGCCCAAGGCTCCCCTCCAAAACCTGTGCTCAGGCCAGCCCCACGGGATTCCCACCCTTGCTCACAACACAGCTTCCAATGGAATAAAATTGTAAGATCTCACCCCAAACCATGGCAGGAGCTATATGTGAGGGGTTTTTCATTCTTAAAAAATTACCCAGGACTCCCCTGCTCCAGAACCATCCTTGGATTGAAGAAGGAGCTGAGCTACAGGGTCCTGATCCAGCTTCCTTTGATGCTGGTTGTTCCAAAGGTCCTTCCAACTCTTGCAGAAGGAAGGCAAATTCCCCACAAACAAACCCTGTTTTCCCTGCATAAGAAAGTCCTTAAATCATCTGTCACTGTTACAAACACTGCCTTCAAACCATGCTATCCTTTGGAAAACAGCTGTGACTGAGTTGGACTTCTGCTCCTGTGAAATAAATAAAAAATAAGAAGCCCACCCTCCACCTTTCCTCCTGGCAGAGAAAAAAGCACTTTATTTCAGCACAACACCTATTAGACAGGCAATGACAAACGACCCCTAATGAAAAGCAGTAAACAAACCTGGGCTAAAATACATCAAAGGAATTTGAGAGGGGAGAGATGACACCTACACCTTAATGAAAATCCAGCTTCTCCAGGAATAAATTAAAGGAAGGCCAGGGAAGAGTCAGAGCACGCAGGTAAAAGCTGTGCTGGCCCCCACAGCCACCCCCTGTGAGGCTCTGGGGATCATCCTGCCAGCAGGGAGGGGGGATCTGTGGAAAGGTGAAGGCCAGCTCTGCTCCCTGCCCCGACAGCTGCAGGATGGGGACAGTGACAGGTCCCTCCCAGGGCTCCTGCATCCCCCAGCAGGGACCAGGGAGCACCTGCACCCTCCCAGCACAGTTCTCCCTCTCTGAGCTGGGTCTCTGCCTCTCCCCGTGGCAGTGGGTGCAGGAGGGGAGCAGGGAGCAGCTGGCAGAAGGCTCCAGAGGCAAATCCAGCTCTCCCTGCTCCGCATTCCTGCAGCAGCTGCAGGATCTCACTCCCCTCCCTGCACTCCCAGCCAGGGCCAAGGCAGCAGCTCCGGCAGGGATGGAGCAGGAAGGGCTGCTTATGTAATTCTCACCTTCCAGGATCCTTCCCAGCTCCTGCCTGCATGTTCTGCCAGCCCTGGAAATAACAGATGCTGGCTCCCGCTCTCCTTGACTCAGGACTTCCTGACAGCTGGCACCGAGGCTTTCCTGCGCCCCGTGGCTCCCAGAACAGCCCTGAGCCACCAGGGATTGCAGGAAAAGCTTCTGCAGAGATCAGAGCTGGGCTAGGGACCTGCTTTTCCTGGCACATGGAGAATTTCCAGTGCAGCGTTTTCCTTCTCCTTTTATTTGATTAGATAATCAATAAATCAAACCTGGAATGATGGCTTGAAACGGAGCCCCTGATTTACACTGGAAATTAATCCCTCAGTCTTTCCAGTGAAAGCATTCTCAGGGCAAGGTCCATGAAGCAAAACTAAAGCCATAAATTAAATATGACTAAGATGCACTCACAGTCATTTAATGTTTATTCATTACAGGAACAGTTGTCTTGTCTTTCCCTGTTTATGAAGGCAGGCAGCAGCTCCAAAAGAACGGCTGGAATTAAGCATCAATGTCATTTTTCCATCAGTACTTGCTACACTTTCAGCCTTTTTCATGAGGCTGAAGCTCCCAAAAGGCAGCAGCCACCAGCCAGGACTGTTCCCTGTTGCTGCAGGAACAGGGACTCCATGGAAACTCAGGCAGCACTCGAGCTGTCAGTCCTGACTTCCAGCCAAGAAAGCTCAGAGAAAGTTCTCAGAGACATTTCTCCCTGTCCCTTGCACACCAGCCAGCCCAATCCCAAAGTCACCTACCACTCCCTGCTAGGACAGGCTCACACCTGCAGGAAACTCCCTCTCCTTGGCCTTTCAAAGCTGCTTTGCAGAAGTAACAGGGAAACCAATTCTCTCCCTTGTGTGATTGGAAAACACAGATTTGGTTCTGTTCAAGCTTCAGCCGTGGCTCCCTGGGAGACACAGAGCACCCAGGGACTGCAGAGCTCTCCCTTTCCATGCCTCCCTCCCTGGCTCCTGGGAATGCTGCACGTTTTTTACTGCCTCCCCTAAAGCAATTCAGTCTATTTTATGTGCAGGAAGTAGTAGTAAAGCCACTCCCCCACAGAGCTCCCCATGGCCCCACTGCCCGTGCCTACCCTGATTTATTTTATTAATAAAGACCCCCCTCTTCCCTGGGAAGAGCTTTTCTTAAGGAGCAGACAAATGATTTTAATAACAACTAAGAGCTCACACATCACCTTCCTCCTCTTGTGCTCTGCTCTGAGCTTGAGTCAACCTGGGCTCCTCATCTTGAGGAGAAACAGCCCTGGTGGAAGCCCAGCCCCACATCCCAGATGTGCCACAGGAATGGTTCCAGCAGAGAGGGAATTTCACAGCAGCTGAGGAAGAGTCAGGCAATCGCTTCACTGGTGATTCCCTCTGGAAATCAAGAGCCTGCCCTGTTCTGATATCCTGAAACTCAGGCAATTACCTCACCCCAGCACCTGAACGTTCCAGGAGCGTGGGGATGATCCCAGCTCCGGTGGGGCAGCACTAACCCCACACCATTTCCTCATTATCAGCACCTCAGCAGCAGGGCTTGGACACAAACATCCGCTCTGAGAGGCATTAATGAGCCTGGGCATCGTCCCTGCCAGGCCTGGCAGCCCCTGCAAGAGATGGAGCTCAAAGTCCTGACACCTTCAGGCTCCCTGGGACTCCCAGAGCACCTGAAAGTTGCCTTTAATGAAGGAGATTTACTGCTTGTCCTGTTTCAGACCTAAACCTGAATCCTGAGCTTTGGCTAAAACATTCTGGGAATTTAACAGCTTCTTTTTCCAGTCACTGATATCTTTGCCCATCTCTTAAGAGCTCTGCTTTCAGTTTTTCCTGGAACAAGGTTTCATTTTCTCTCTCACTTCACACAGAGACAACTTAGTTACCCAAACAAGTCACTTCTGAAGAGACCTGGATGCAAATTTGTCATTTCCACCCTTATTCTTCGCTATAACACAACTTCTTACATTTTTTTAAACCTTAAAACCCAACAATAATGCTCCCCAAGCTTTCCCCAGGCACTCGTGGGACTCTCACCTCCTCCTGTGTGAGTTAAAGGTGTCTGCTGGAAGCAGAGCCCAGATCCCAGTGAGGACAGTGGGACACAGGGCCTGTCCTGCTGCCACCGGGGCCTCCCCCAGGGCAGCCTCCCTCCACCACTTCTTTTACACAGCCAGGAGATTCAGCTGGAATGCCAGAAGGCAAACTGCATCTCTCTTTCTGCAGCCTCTCACTTCCTCTTCTGGGAAAAAGGGCCTTCCTTATTCCATTTATTTATTTTAAAAGCCAATTCATTTTAGCTATCATGCCATTTTCTATATGCAGAGGAGCACAACATTTCAGATGGAACAACTCTGCAGTGCAGCCAGGCAGAACTGGGGGCTCTGGACACAGAACCTCTCCTCATTCCTACATCTTTTGGGGCTTGTGCTCCATGGGGAGCTGAGCACTCCCCCCCGTCTGTCCCACCCTCACTGACCCCTCTGCTCCCTCCTTCCCTCTCACTGACACGAGCAGCACCATGTAGGGAAATCCATTCTTTGCCTCCCCAGCTGGCAGGAAAGAGAAGGGACAAAGGGCCAGGGGCCAGCCCAGCCCAGCAGGGTTACCTTCATGACGGGCTGGGCGAAGTACTTGGCGCTCCAGTCGCAGAACCCCGTCTGCACCGCGGCCGAGATGAAGCTCTTGTGTCCCACGGCATCGTCAGCATCATCGGCTGTCTGTGGGGAGGGGACAGGGCTCACCCACCTGCAGGGCCAGGGACACCCCAGGGACACCCCAGGGACACCCCAGGGACACCCCAGGGACACCCCCACTGCCCCAGGCAGGCACCAGAAAGCTGCAGCCCTGCCCAGCACAGGGAACTCGGCACACGGCTTTGGGCTGGGGCGTTACGGTCACTCCAGGGAAAGGTGAGCTCAGCTGGAGCAGCCCCGTGGCTCCTCAGAGAGGTCCCAGCAGCAGCTCTGGCCAGGCTAACAAGGATGTGGTGCAGGGAGCAGCGAGGATGGGTGAGGATGAGTGGATGAGTGTGTGTCACACAGCACAGGACACCCCCAGGGAAAAGCTGCTCCATTCCCTCGGCTCCCAGAAATACAATCCAGGCTGGTGCTGCCAAAGCCCAGAGAAGGGAACTGCTGCACCTTCTCCTTGTGGCCACAGCTGTCCCTTGTCCCTGCTGTGCTGGAGAGCAGCCCCCAGGGTCAGGGGCTGACTCTGGGCTGGCACTCGGGCACAGAGATGTTTACTGAAGAGTAAGCCATGGACTCTGATTAGACACATTGCTTAGTGGCAGAAGTGAATAATGCCCTATCAAAAGCCATAAAACACAATTTATCCTGAAGAAAATAAATAAATCAATTTTTATTTGGCTGGTTAGAGGCAGCCAATCTGGATTAGCAGCAGCTGGAAGCAAACGAGGGATGCACAGAAATAAACCACAACCAACAGAAAGTGGGACAAACCCCAGTGGGGAGGAGCTGTCAGAGCGAAGTCTCCTTACCTGTTCTGGGCCTTTGTCAAACATTTTCCTTGTCCTGGGGAACTGGTGGGAGTGGGGGGTGTACTGGACACCCACGTTGGTGACGTTGGGGCGCACGGACGCCAGGTCCCGGCTCACCGGCTGCTTGGGCACCTCGTTGGTCAGGCTGGAGCTGCTGGTGCTCGTGGTTGGGGGTGAGCCCCTGAGGGACAGGACAGAGGGACAGGGTTTGGGTACCACTGGACACGAGGTTTGTGTGTGCATTACGTTCTTTGTGTTTTTGTTTCTCACAAGTTTGTGTTTCACTGTGGTGCCTCCTCTGCAGAAACATCACAATTCCTCCAAAGGCCAAACCGACCCCAAACCCATCTGTGACTGTGCAACTCCACACTGAGGGGATGAACCTTCATGTTCTGGGAATCTGTGATGCCTGACCTGGCACCCAGACCAGGCATTTCCATGGGGGGACCAAAGCTTCAAACCATTTGAATTTAAACTGGGCCAACTTGGAATCTTACTGGTGCACACTGGTTAAGGGACCAGCAGATCTAACGTGTGGTGTTGTCTCTTGGAGAGGAGATTTGGGAAATAATCCCGTTTCCAGCCCCCAGCAGGCTCTGTTTCCCTGCAGTTTAGGCAGGGTGTGCTGTCCATCAGGTAACCTCAGCTTTTATCAGCTGCAAGCGCAGCAGACACAGCTCAGACGTCAATGGGAATTTGGGCACCACAGCTCAGGGAAGGTGAAAGCAGCCAAAGCCAGCTCTGCCTTTCAGTTCTGTGCTGGACACCCAGCTGGGCTTGTTACTCCTGGCCCTAAAGGAAAACGGGAATAAACTCCCCACCTTTTCCCAGAGCTCTCCTTCCTGGACACCTCCCCACAGCAGGAGCCACACTCCCAGTCCCCAGGGCAGCTCCCCGGGATGGGGCCGGGCAGGGAGCAGCCCCCCCACCCACAGAAGGTTCTGGAAGGCCGGGCTGGACTCACCCCACTTGGTGGATGTGCATCCCCTTGTTGGTGGGGCTGGCAGGGGCCGACTGGGTCAGCGAGGAGGTGTCCAGGATGCGCTGGGGGCGAGCGTTCACCGTGGCCTGGGGAGAACACAGGGACCTGAGCACGGCCAGCCCGGGCAGGGGGAGCTCCCTGGGGGCTCTGGGGTCACACTGAACCCCTGGGCACCAACACCAGCTGCTTTCACTGCTCGTTTCAGCAGCACCGCTCACCCCAGGGAGCCCTGCACTCCCAGCCTGCCCCAGCAGCCCAGAGCCAGGGCAGGGACACAGGCTGGGAACCCTCAGCTGCCCAGGGCTCTCAGCAGCTCTTCCCTCATTGCTGAGCCCTGCAGCTCCCACCGGGACTGTGAATGACAGAGCAGAGCTGAGCCTGGGGGAAAGGGGGCTCAGAGCTCTGCACCAGCCCCTGGCAGGACAGGGCAGCAGGGTTCTGCTCCCAGGGACCAGAGAACAAGAGGAATGGCCTCAGGTTGTGCCACGGGAGGTTGAGGTTGGGTATTGGGGAAGATTCCTTCCCTGGAAGGGCTGAGCAGCCCTGGCTGTGCTGCCCCATCCCTGGAGGGATTTACCAGCCATGTGGAGGTGGCACTGGGGACACGGGGCACTGGTGGCCTTGGCAGTGCTGGGGGAATGGCTGGACTGGGTGGGCTCAGAGGGATTTTCCAGCCTAAATGATTCTGTCATTCAGCCTCAAGCCTTCCATTAAAAAACACCTGGACAAAGCAACCTGGGCTGAAACAAATGTTCCTCTTTAAGACTTTTTGATTTCAGAAAGTCTCTGGAGGCCAACACTGAACCCTGGCTCCTTGTTGCTTGTTTTGGTGCTCACAAAAAGCAGGTCTGGGCATTTTCCAAGGCTCAGGCCGGGAAGGAGAACTGCACCATTCCCATCTGCATCATAAACATAAATCCCAAGGCAGCCGCAGCCTGGGTGAGGCCCAGCAGTGCCTAATGAGCACAGGGAACAGAAGAGCAGCAGATTCCTGCAGGAAGGCTGCAGGCCTGGGCAGCCCACACACCGGCTGCTCACACCCAGCACAGCCCCACAGCCCTTCTGGAGAAACACATCCACAGCCCTGGCTCCACTAAAAACCTGAGCAGGACCCTCTGCTCTCGTTTGGTAACAGCAATCACACAATCTCAGAGCAGTGGGGATGGAAGGGACCTCGGGAGGTCACCCAGGTCAAACCCCTGCCAAGGCAGGGCCACCTGGAGCAAGTGACACAGGAACGGCTCCAGGGGCTTTGGAATGTCTCCAGAGGGGCTGGAGAACGGGACATGGAGAAGAAATTCCCTCCTGTGAGGGTGGGGAGGGCTGGCACAGGTGCCCAGAGCAGCTGTGGCTGTCCCTGGATCCCTGGCAGTGCCCAAGGCCAGGCTGGACATTGGGGCTGGAGCAGCTGGGACAGGGGAAGGTGTCCCTGCCATGGCAGGGGTGGAATGGGATGAGTTTAAGGTCTCTTCCCACTCAGCCCATTGCATGGTTCTGCAATGTTTGGTCCCCCAGCACTCTCCAGATGTGGAAGCCCATGGACAGCTTGGTCAGCTGCTCCCCCTGAAGCCCCCAGCCCCAGCCAGGTCCCTCAGACCACAGCGTTCTGCTCGGCTGTGCCAACAGAAGGAAACCTCAGCTGGCCCAGCTCCAAACTGAAGCCTCTTCTTCCCTGAATTTTACAGTAATTAAACCAAAATATGAAACCCCTGGAACATTCAAGTGTTTTACATCACCTGAGGCAGTGTTTTTGTTTAGGCAAGAAGAACAATTTTTGTTTGCATTTCCTGGTAAAATTCAAGCCCCGAGTGGGCAGTGCTTGCACACACTGGGGAGGAGCGGTGCCCACGTCCAGCGCTCCCTTCCACATCCAACAAGCTCCATCAGCACGAAGGAAAGGTCTCAGGACACGGTGAGCAAAGCTTTAATTGTCACTGATTTGCATCAGACACCGGCCAGCTCCTGCCTGAGCTCCCAGCAGAGCCTGGAGCTCGGCCGTGCTCCGGCACCACCGCCCACGGCACGGCCGAACGGGGCAGGAAAGGCCAGCCCAGGAGCTGAGCCTTGGAGCCCCCTGAGGTGGGCAGGTCACAGGCTGGGTGCTTTGTGTTTTGGGGGTTTTATTTTTGTTAAAAAGCCCTGTTAGAAGCCACCCAAGGCAGGAGGTGCTGGCCAAAGCGAAGCCCCCGATGTGCGCAGCAGCCAGCCCAGGGCTGAACGTTTGCCTTGTGGATCTCGGGGCTAAGGCAAAGAGGAACAAATCAGTTTTGTTCACTGAAGCATCCCCAGATAAAAATCCCAATTTGGGAATGGTTCCTGTTTCCCAAGCCTGTTGGAAGAGCTGTTGCTGTGGGAAGCAGGGGCAGAGCAGCTGGCCCAGCCGTGCAGAGTGAGATGAGTGGGACCCATCCCCTGCGCTTTGGGACTCGGGTCAGCACCAGCACAGCCAGCCCCACACTGCTAGAGACAGCCCAGAATTCCCCCAGCAGTGCCAGCATTCCCTGGGGACATGACAAGGGAATGATCACAGCTCCTGCTGGCACAGCAGCATCGATACCAACATCGATCCCCACCCGCCTCCCCACTGGCCAGGAAGCAACTCCTGAAAACCCATTTCAGGCAGGAAAAGCAGATCTGGGTCCTCTTTATATCCCTTTTAATAACATTTCATTTTGCAAAGAGCCTTCCAAACGCAGAACTGAAACAGTTTCGTGCATCTAGAGCAGAGAGAGGGAAATCTTCCACCTTTTCCTTTCATTCCTCCCTCATTTGGCATCTCCAGCCTGTCATTTGTTGTACCCCTGTCTCGCCAGGGAAGGGCTGAGCTCGCTGCCCCCACTGCCAAGAGGATTCTCTGTCCCAAACCAGCCCTTACCACTCACTGGCACGTGCACCTCAAAGAAACCAGAGCTCAAGGCAGTAACTCCTGTCTCCAGAGAAGGTGTGATTTCAAAGCAGAGATCTCTGAGGCATTAAACGGCAGCACACAATGCTGGCATCTCTTACTGCAGCTCCAGCTCCCCGCCCCAGGCTGAGGGTCTGGGATTATTCCCTGGAAAGGCCCAGTAAGAGAGTTCCCAGTGCAATGGCTCATGGTCTGGATGCTGGAGTGGCCAGAAAGGTTCACACAGAGCTTTCTGTGCCCAGCCAGGGGACACACGGGGTGGGAAGATGTCCTGGGGTGGCCTGGGCAGGGGGAAGGTGCTGCCCCAGGGTGGCACCTCCAGGGACATCTTGTCACCCCCAGGATGAGATGGGATGAGGATGGAGGTTTAGGCACCCAGCCTGGGCTGGGGTGAGGAGTGGCAGGGGTCTGCATGCTGACTCACATGTACTAGTTCACCTGGGTTGGAGAGCCGTTGTGGCTTCAGTCTGCAGGCCAGTCCCACTTGCATTATCTAAATCAGTTTGCAAACGGATAATTTAATGAAGGATACTTAAGGTTTATCCCAGGGACTGATCTAGACAAGTAGACTTCTAAACCAGACCTACAGTCCGAGGTCTGCACCTAATTTATACCCTAAAACAACCCCAGGCCCTCCCCCATTTATTCATTTTACCTGATCAAGAGTTCAGAGCAGAGTTTATCATGGTGAAGCATTAAAAGCTCCTTCTGCAAAAGGCAGAGCACTCCAACAGACCCATCCAGGTCAGCCTGCCTAAGCCTTGCCTGAGCATGAAAAGATCCAGATGCAAGCAGCTGGCAGGCACAGGCACATACCTTGTAGGCAATGCTGTTCAAAACCTTCATGGCCAGGTCGGACACGTCGGGGTAGGGGTCAGCAGCCAGGTGAAGGAGCACCCTCCAAATCTGGGTATAAACACTGTTGAAACTCACACCTAGAATAACAAAAAAACACAACAAAGCCCAAAGCCCTGCAGCACATGACAATCCATCAACTCCGCTTCTTTGATCTGACGTGAGAAAATTCATTAGAACTCCAAACAACCCGATGACATCTCAGGGAACATCAAGAGAGGAGCTCAAAAACATCCCACAGGGGCATTTTGTCTCCCTTTTGCCTGTCTGTGAACTCTGTGAGGGCTTGTGAAATCAAAGTGAGGGGAAGCAAAATAAATTAAAGACTCCCTAAATCATCTCCAGCCAAACTCCTGCTTTTCCAGGCTCCGGAAGCAAATCACCTGGAAAGGCTGAGTGGATCATGTCTGGGTCTCCTGAGATGAAATACCTAATGGTGTAAATCCACACTCACTGCCTGAGACTGCTGTGCTTATTTCTGTGGAATTGTTCAGGGCTCTGGACACTCTGCAAGTTTCCTAAGTGTTTAAAGCAAAGCTTTAGGAGTTGAGCCCCCAGGAACCAGCGAGTCCAACTCAGTCTTTCCTATTGACATTTGTATCAATTCCTCCAATTTGTTATTTAATGAGCAGATCAGCTGTTCAGTATTTCAGCAGAAGGGACTGACAGATTCAAAGTACAAATCAAATTAATAAGCATTTGCAACAACTGACAAAATTCCGTGAACATTTTATTTTGCTGCTTTTGGGTGAGAATTTGTTATTCTGCCTCCGAAGCTGCCGGTGTCTGATCGTGCAACGCCCCGGCTGGGAGTGGAGCCATTTGGACAATGTTAAAGTGGTTGCACTAACAACAAAAAAAGAGCTAAAATAGAGATTTCAGATGAGTCACAATCAGTGCTAAATGACAGATCAAGCTGTTACTGCTTTTCCTCCCGTGTTTCTGGAGGCATCTAAATATAAAGTTGGGAGGAAAGGGCCCCTTGGTCACCAAGCAGCTCCTCACCTGGCAGAGTAAAGCTGATCCCTAGACCAGCACAGCAGGCTGGGACAGAGCACTTTGAGCACTGCTGGGAGCAGCAACAGGCTCCAGGAGCCTGCGGGCTGCCCTTGGCTGCTGATCTGAGAGGGGAACCTTCCTCTGCCCAGATTGTGACACATCCCCCTGCAAAGGGCCAAGGCAGCCCCCAAAACCCAACCCCTCCCTCTCACCTGGCACCCAAAGGATGTTCCAAGTGACATCTGCTTGAACTGGCACCTGGAAATCTCCCAGGTGTTTCTGAAGGCAGCACCCAGCCCGTGCTGCTCCTGTGCTGGGGGTGGCCCAGGCGGATCCTGCAGCTGATCCCAACCCTCCCAAGGCAGCCCAGGGACAGGGCCTGACAAACCAGAGAACCCCATGGTGCTTGGGCACTTAAAGCCCACACCTTCCACAAGCCCAGGTTATTCCAGCCTGGCCTGGGACACTGCCAGGGATCCAGGGCCTCACCCTGCTGACAGGGAGGAATTTCTCCCCATCTGGCAGAGGGAAGCCATCCCCTCTGTCCTGGTACTCCAGGCCCTTGTGGAAATCTCCTCTGCAGCTCTCTTGGAGCCCCTTTAGGCACTGGCAGGGCTGTAAAACCTCCAACAATGTAAATTGTTATAAGGCTGTAAATTGTAATGGCTGTAAACATATATTTACGCAATATTGTATAATATTTATATAATACCGTAAAATTGCAAAGGCTGTAAATATGTAACAATGTTAAATCCTGGAAGCTTCTATTACCAAGGAAAGAAAAAACTGGAGGGGGAAGGATAAAGAACAAGAAGGGAGAGAGGCAAAGTGCTACAAGGAGTGGGAGGAAAAAAGGCTCAGCTCGTGAAGCAGCAGCCAGGTAACGTCTGAGGTGTGCCCAGAGCTGTGCCCAGAGCTCTGCCTCCCACACTCCAGCCTGTTACATAAGGGCCACTGGGAAATCGGGATGCCTTCAATTCTTTAAAGCCCTTGAAAGAGAGTAAAAGGAAAGGGAGAGGAGGAAGAGTGAGGGGGGCACCCTCTGATTTCCCAAGGGCTCTGATAACCACCTTGCTCACAGAGAAAGAAACCCAGCGACATTTTTTATACATCTAAGTGTCAGGGAAAAACCAAATTTTAAGCAGAACCGTGCCAGTGCAATTCCCCCTTCACCTGGCAGCCTTTGAGGAGAACACAGGGAATTTCTGCAAAGGCACCTGGGGCTCAGGGCTGCTCTTCCCTGCTGCCACCCCCCAGTCAGTGCAGGACTGACACATCTGACACAGCTCCCTGGCAGCTCCTGAGCTCCAGCCCCTGGGAAAGGGGAGCAGCAGAGGGGGCAGGAGGAACAGCAGCTCCATCTCACATTTCCAGTGCCCAAACTGTCCCCGAGATGCAAAACCAGGAGCCGAGCAGGGGCTGGCCATTAATGGAAGCAGACAGCTCTGTAATTAGTCACACTGACTCCCAGCCAGTCCAGTGCACCTTGCACATGTTCACAAAATGATCCCTCTCTGCTAAGAATGTCAAAAACAAACTGCCTGCCTTCTCTCTGAGTTTGATTTTCCCCACACTGTGTGGGGCTGGGTTCACCTGTGAGCCCCGAGGACGGGCTGGGCTCCAGCAGCTCCAGGGAGAGCCACAGTGGATGCAAACCCCACTGCTGATGGCTTTATTTATTCCCTTTGATTTGCCAGGCTGGGACAGGGTTTCTTTCCAATCCCCTGTAAAAATCACTGCAGTGATTTCCAGCCCTGACCTCCACAGATGGGGCAGCTCCACTTCCCACCGGCACCGCAGCACAACCAGACCGACGGCTGCTCCCTGCTCACCTGGCCCCCAGTCAGCTCCGGGGGAGGGACAGCAGTGACACCTCCAGACAGGCACACAGGGACAGGGAATGCAGCCTTTGGGTGCAGGGAGATGCAGCTGAAACATCTCAGCCCCGAGGACTCGGGGAGCTGCTCCCATCACTGCTGCTCCGTCCCTGAGCACCCACAGATGGGGACCCCCGAACTCCCCAGGGCTCTGCTGGGGGAGCAGCCGGGTCCCTGCGGGCACAGCTCGGTCCCTGCACACCTGAGCCCTCCCCAGGCCCTGCAGGGCTCGCTCTGACCCTCGGCAGCTCCAGGGGCAGAGCTGGAGCTTCCCACAGGAGCCAGGAGCAGCTGGTTCTGAGGAGCTTCCTCAGAGCAGGCTCCCCTGGCCAGAGCTGGCCCCACAGCAGGGAGACACAGAGGAGACAAATCCCAACAAATTCCCGCTGCCAAACCCCAGCCCAATCCCTGGATTTTGCTGCCATTCCCAGCTGCACTCACTGCTGGCTGCCCAGCTCCTCATTATCTCAGTGCATGAACACGGGGGAGTGGGAGGCTCCCCTGCCCCGACACTTTCTGTCTCCTGCCCCTCGCTGTCCTCCTCCACCTCTGCTCTCCTCATCCTCCCTGCAGCAACCTCCGCCCTCACCCGGACTCCGAGGCAGATCCTGGGAAATGGCAAACAGTTCTCCACCCCCAACCTCTCCTGCTGGAAAACACAACAATTCCCCAGCATTTCATCGCTCCAAGATTTATTTTCCTCCTTCTTTGATCACTCCTGAAGATAATCTTTCCAGTGAAGCTCTCTGTAGGACAAAGGCTTTCATCGTGCAGTTTGGATATGAATAATCAGCCTCGAGGTGTGCAAACCCCCCTCTTAATTCCATCCCTTTTCCCATCCTAAAACTGAACATTTCCAGGACACCAAGATTAATGAGTGGCTGTATGGAAAAGCGGCAAGGCTCAGCTTCCCTTCCAAAATGATGTCTTTGTTGACTAACCACAAACTGCCTCTTGCCAGCTGGAAACTGGGCCAGAAATGAATGTCTCTGCTGGTACTGGCCCGTGTGGCCAAGGAGCAGCTGCCAGAGAACACAGAGCTCGGCTGACAGCGAGTGCTGCTGCATTTGGGGAGCCACAATGGGAATATCTGGCCCACAGCTAGCTGAGGAACTGTTTGTAAAACGGGACAAGGAGGAATGGAGAGGCTCTCCTCAATCTTTGGCAAGAAGGATGTTGTATGATGCCCCAGTGCCAGTGCAGACACTGATCCAGAACAATCCCTCGCACACCAAGCTCCTCAAACTGCCAGAGAGGAACAAAGAGCTGAGCATCAGCAGGGTGGGGCTGCTCCTGGACCCCTGGGAGTGTCCAAGCTTGGGCTTGGAGCAGCCTGGGACAGTGGAAAGTGTCCCTGCCCACGACAGGAATGGGCTTTAGGGTCCCTCCCAACCCAAACCAATCTGGAATTCTGCAATCAGTGAATCAGCTTAGGGAATGTAGAGCACAGAACACAGCTGTGAGTGGCTGTGTGTGGCTGAAAATTTCTCCTTTCACTCTTACAGACGAGATTTCTGCTTCACTTGGAGTCTCCTCACGTGCCCCAAACACCTTTTCCACTGCTCTGGCTGTCTCAGATGCCTGGCAGGGGTGTTGCTGCAGAGCCAGAGCCCCATCTCCCCTTTCAGAAGGGACAGAGTAGAGCACAGCATTCCCTCAGTCACAGGTCCCTGCCCCACTGGGCTCCCCCAGCTCCCTGCAGCTGAAGGCACCTCAGGACACTGAGGAACGGGGTCAGCCTGGGCTGCAGAGCTCTGGGGGTGGCTGGGGCTGGTGGCTTGTGGAGCAGGAGACAGGGCTGGAGGATGGTGATGCTTCAGAAGGAATGAGAAAAGCCTGGCTTGCAGCAGGCAAATGGGGAGGTAATGGGATTCTGTGCGAGTCATGAATTTTAAACACTTCTCTAAGCTCTGCGCTTCCAGCTGGGTCTGAGCTCTTTGATGGAACAGGAGTGAGGGATGCCTTGGAGAGCTGCTCTCTCTTTCCAAGGTTCCCCTCACCACCTCCAGCTCCCCTCCAGAGCCTTTTCCAGCTGTGCTGCACAGCTCCTGTGAGACACCCACCAGCCACCACCAGTGGGAATGGGGAAAACTCAAGTCCTAGCTCAAGATGGAGAGAAATTTCCTAACATCCCTGCCATGCTTCAGAAGATCCAATGTCATTACTGATAATCAAAAGCAAATTAACTGATCAAGTTCCTAATGAACTCATGATTTTAAACTGCCACAGGGGCTCAGTAATTACAATCCCTGAATCTTTCAACTCAGGCGAGCCAAATCACCATTAATTCTCCTAAAAAACAGAGCAGAGGAAATGTTTCTTTGGTCAAGGCAGCTCTGTCACCCAGGTGGTTTCTCCCTGAGTTACTCTCTTTGCACTGATTAGTGAAAATATGGGCCCATTTACTGATTACAGAGGAAATATGGAGACTTCCCCCAGCATTTCCCTGTGCACGCTGCTTTCCCTGGAAGGAGCCCATTCCAAAAGCCAGGTCTTTCTGCATGGTGCCTGCGACGTCGTGCCAAGATGGCTCAGACTGTTTGAAAAGCTACAGGTAATTTGAGGCAAAGCTGTTGTGGCCCCCACATTTCTGTGCCTGAATTCCCTGACAGGATTGCAGTGAAGCTCAGAACTGCAGCCAGCAGCTCCCACTCCCATCCCTCCACTGGAGAGACCCAGCCACACACGACAGGGAGAGAAACCCTGTCAGGATGAGCCAGGATGCCAACCCTGCAGGCAGGCACGAGGGGAAGGGCAGCAGGGTTTGTGCTCACCTATGAGGGAGTTGAGGGAGGAGTAGGAGCTGACTCGTCTCATCTTGTCGATGGTCTCGAAGGACAGGATGTACTCCTCGTTCTCGGGGCTGCCCAGCGTGCTGCTGGCACTGCTGCTCGTGCTCAGGTTCCCAGGGGAGAACGCCACCGAGCTGCCAGCTGCCAGGACAGAACACAGATGCTGCAACGAGGACCGAGGGAACAATTTACACCCAGACATAACAGCCCTGCTCTAAATGATGCCACGCCCAGGGAAGGAAACCCCTTACCGAGGGGGCAAAGCCACAATTCCCCTCTTTAATACTGAATGATTAAACACAGAATAAGCAAAAGATTGAGTTAAAAATCCACTTATGCTTGGAAGCTGGAAGGCACATTTTCAGTCCCCAGATGCTCAGAAAAATCAATGCTAACGACCAGAAAATTACAACTAATTACGAGAGGGCTCCTCATCCAAGCCCTCGGAGCTGGACAGTTTGGGCTGAAGTGCCAGCTCCTGCCCGTGGTGTCTCCTGGCTGGCACAAGGGGTGTGAAAAGTGGAAGAATTCTCCAGTCTTACACTCCTCGTTGAGGCTGAGGTTCTGCAGGGACTTGTTGAGGTTCCTGGCGGTGGTGACGGCGCGGATGTTGCCGTAGGAGCTGACGGAGCGCAGGCGCGGCGTGCACGGCCCGTCCCGCACCGGGGTCAGGCTCCCGCCCTCTGCGAGGCAAGAGCAGCAGTTATGGCTGGAAACAAAGCCAGCCACAGCCCCTGGGTTATCTCCCAGCAAACGTAATGAAAACACCACTGATGGGAATGGGATTGGTCATTCTGTGTCAGGCTAAAGGAAGGAGGCACAGCAGTGGATCCTGGGCCTCTGCTGGCCAGGCTGGCACTTTGGGACACCCAGCGAGGCCAGGTGAGCCCAGGGGCACTGGGGACTCTTCTGTGCAGGTGGGGCTGTGCCAGGACAGTCTGGGGCAGCATCAGCCAGCTCCTCTCTGCTGCTGCTCATCAAACCCACCTGGATTTTCTCATCATCAGGAGCTATGAGAATTCTGGTTCCCTGACTAAACTTCAGGCCATATTTCACACACCACGGCCTCAGAAGAGCTGCTCTGCTGCCCTGCAGAGTGGCTGCACTGGGGTGAGGGTCAGTGCTTCCAGAGCATCCTACCTCAGGATTCTTTGGGATCAGGAAAAGCAGGGTACAAACTGCATGCAGTGTTTATTTCCTGCAGAAATGGGGAGGAGCTCATTTCCCAATGTGATTCAGTCATTCAGAGGACAGGGACACTAAACCACTCTGTGCAGAGACAGCACACAGTCTTGTCTCCAAGGTTCTCCTGTTATTCTTCAAGATTTCCACTGTGGTTTACATCTAAAGAGAAGGTGAAGTTCGAGGTAACTTCACCAGGACATTTCATTCCTCACATAAAGCCACAGACACAGCCAAAGGGATGGGGCCAGAGGCTCAGAGCTCTTCCCCTCCTCGTCTGGCCCTCACAGCAGGCTCTTGGTGCTGTGGAGCTCTCACCAGGTCAGTGTGACACTCAACATTCAGGTGTGATTCCAGAGGGGAGAAACAAAACAAGCTGTGTGCTGCCTTGGCCAAATCCTCCAGCCTTGAGCTGGAAAGAATCTCTCTGGACGGGGCAGGAGGTTCCTGGTGAGCTACAGCCAAGGCTGAGGTGGGGGCTCAGTGGAGGATGGATTTCTCCAGTGTAACATCCCACAGGGCTGGACAGACAGCACATCTCCCCTCCCCATCACTCACCGTGTCACAACAGAGCTCTTTAATAAATCCCCACCAGCAACAAGCTCACTGTGCTAGCAAAACTCCTTAAATAATTCCCAAGTACTGTCAAGGCCTACATCTCCTGCCCAGCCACAGCCAACCCCCACCTGGAGCAGCAGGAGAAGGGAGAGGATAATTCTTCTCCTCCTCTATGAACTGCAAGGCCACGGTGCAGAAATTGCTCTCGTACTGAACCACCAGGTGACTCAGGGCCACCACCAGCTCCTGCAGAAAGAGCACAAGAAACACCTCAGAAACAAGGTGAGAAACAAGGACTGAAGGCAAACACTGACCAATACTGCTGGCATTACTGGGGGGCCATCCAGGGTGATCACTGTCCCTTAATTCAAGGTGTGAACTGCAGCCTGCTCCAGTGGGACCTGTCCCTGCCCAGGGGCAGCAGGAAACAGATGAGCTTTAAGGTCCCTTCCAGCCCAAACCATGCTGGGGTTCTGTGGCTGGCTCTGCCCGAGTTTGCCAGCCTGAAGCTGGCCCAGCCCATAGATGTGTGTGGCTCCTGCAGGAGACACCTCCTGCCTGGCCCCTGGGAGCAGCAGCCAGGACACAGAGCTGCCTCTGGCTGCTGTCTCTGCTCAGGGACTGATCTCCCAAGGAGAGATTTATGAATCTCACAGAGCACTCAGTGTGACACACAGCTCTCTCCTGAATTAAACTGATTAAATGCTGGAACGAGACAACAGAAATGAATCTTTGCCGTGCCGGTGACAACTGCCAGGGTGTTGATGTTCCAGTAAAGTAAACACAAACATTAGGACACTTCAGAACAGCCCTCAAAAACAATCCACAACGTCAAAAACCATTTAATGTACTGCTGATGTACGATGGTGCATCAGAAACCCTAACTCTCCCAAAGCTGGAGAGCCACTCTGGAGCAGCCCGTGCTCCATGCCCGGGGCTCTACAGGTGGGGAGGCGTTTCCAGGGAGCAGAGCTGAGCACAGGGAAGGCAGGGAGGCAGCAGTGGGGAGCAGGGGCTGGGCCCAGCCCTACCTTGCGGACCATGGGGCTGCCGTCGTTGATGAGCTGGGCCAGCATCATGGCCACGTTGTGGTCGATGGTGGTCGAGTGGTCCGTGCGCTCTGCAGAGTTGCCCACAAAGGTCCCCAGAGCAAAGACAGCGGCACAGCGAACCTGGGGACAACACAAACAGCCCTGCTGTCCCCTCTGGCTCTGCTCCTCCCCACAACGGGAGCGCTGGAAACACAAACCCCTGTGCCAGGTGAGCGTGGAGCCGTGGGGAGCAGCACCCCCAGAGCCCCAGCAAAGTCAGCTTTGAGCGTCTGCAGATGCAGGATGTGTTTAATTTCCCACAACACTCAGTTGCCTTCCCCTGGGGGACTCCTCCAGTTGGTGTTGCCTTGAATATTAATTAACAGGAGTGAGGTACACACAGCTCCTGCTGGGATGTGGGTATTTTATAAGAGTGCTGACTACAGTCTTCAGGGATGGGCTTATGGGAAGGTAGATGATGGAAAAAAGAGAAAAATCAGGGAAAACTGTGGAAAGCCAGCCCACCTCTGCAGAAACACTGCTCAAAAGTGGGGAGGACCAGGCCAGGAGCAGGAGGAGGAGGATGCAGGACAGAGACTGGATGTGGAAGTCTCATCTCCAATCTCTGCACGTTATCTGAGCTGTTTACCTCAGCTCCCTTCTCCCAGTGTGTGTGCTGGGTGTGCTGGGCTCTGTCAGTCACTGCCAGGCCCTGCTCAATCCCTCCTCTCCTGGGAGTGTCACAAAGGTAAAACACAGCCAATTAAAGATGCATTTCCACAATCAGCAGGGGGAGAGGAGTTTTCATACTTGGACAAAAAGACTAGAGGGTCTTTTGCAAAACACAGAGAGCTTTGGGACCACATTTTTAACAGCTTCTGATATGCAAGGAAGCAAAAACCGTGGCATTTCCTAACTGCAGTGTCCCAGGGGTTTGGGGCTCTATGAACTCCCTCTGCATTTCTTTGGAAGCTCCTCTTGCAGGGCTTGTTGGATTTGCATCACCTTGAAGAAACAGCAGCAAGATCTTTCTCTGAACCAGACACAAACACAAAGCTCCAGGAGAGGCCCTGCTCTGCAGGAACTTCTGTGGCTTTTACCAAAGGAGCTGGATTTTTACCTCTGGGATTGGATCTGAGAGGAGGCTGTAGAGCTTCTCATGGGCACTGTCTCTCACTCCACACCACCTGGCTGAGTCGAAGTTCTGCCAGATCCTCCCCAGACAAATGGCCACCCACTGCCTGAGGAGCGGGTGGGGATCGTTCAGCTGCTCCAGGCAGATCGCTATCAGGTTCCCTTGCAGGCAGGCTTCCTGCAACACAAACCAAGCCTTTGTTTGGGATGACAGCTTCCCACCTCATCCCCACAGCACCAGATATTTCTGAAGGAGTCAGGAAGCCAAGAGAAAATAATCATTCAGTGGTTCCAGACTGATTTTGTTACAGAATACCAGCAGTATGAAGGGAAAGGCAGTAGAGTTGATGAAATAATTGAGCATTAAAATGCTTTCTGCAGTGCATAAAGCTTGTTTTTTCCTCTTTGGAAACATTCCTTGCACCTGTCAGAGCCCCAAGGTTTATGGCTGAATCCACAGACCATTCCCAGGTTCCCACTGGGCAGGATCAGGGATCTTTCTGTGCCAGTGGCTGTGAAGGGACTCTTGTCCTTGTCCCCCACTGCCAGGTGCTGGGTACACAATGTCTGTCACATCTCCAGGCCAATTCTTCTCTTAATCCACACAGAAATAACAAATACCAACGTCCTAGTTCTGTTTCCAGGTTCAGGTTTGGGCTTCAATGCCAGCCAGGACACTTTTACCAAAGCAAAGGCGTGAGGCAGAGAGAGCTGGGAGAGGATGGAGGGAAAAGGCTGCTGGGACTCACCTGGCCAGTGTTGTAGTTGTTGACAATCACAGCCAGGATGAAGGCTGTCATGGTCCTGTGCTCAGCCTGAAAACAAGGCAGACTGAGGTTACCTGGAGAACAGCTACACCCTGAAACACGGCATCACCCAAGAGCAGTCTGTGCCACCTTAAAAGAATGACACAATTCCAGCTCTCTTTCCCCTCTCTTGGCATCAGCTACACCCCAGACACTTCCCCAGCATCCTCCCAGCCTCCTGCCGTGGGGAGACCCCCACACCCCCCTGAAGGGAGCCCAGCTGCTGCAGGGGGATTGCCAAAGCCACGGGACAGCTCCTGCAGCCACCCTGGAGCCCCAGGCTCACACAGACCCACAGAGCTCCAGGTGAGGTTGTAACACCTTGGCTGGTGTGGCTGCCTCAGTCACACAGCCCAGCACTGACTGCCCAGCACAGCAGTGAACACAAGGCAAGCAAAGGCCACAGGGTGTGGATAAATTGTCCTTACTGGCATGTAAGGATCTGCCAGGACTGAGAGGAAATACTTGTGTCCATTGTCCTTCACCAGGTCAGCCTGGCACGACTGCAAGAGACCAAGAAAACCACAGTGAGAACCACAACACACACCTGTCTGTTCCTCCAGGATAAACCTTCCATTTCTTAACCACTTCTATCCAACCTTGCTTTCATCTGAGAAGCCAAATAAAGCTCAAGCCCTTCCTGGGGGCTGCACCCAGACAGTGCCACAGGGCCAGGGCAGGCTCTGCCACTCCCACAGTGCCACAAACAGCAGCAAATGGGAGCTCCTGCTCTGGGGAAGAGTGGAAGGAGCCACATTAAAGCTCCCCAGCACTTTGATATCTCCTACTGAGCCAGCCCAGAGCGCAGAGCAGCCCCTGGGGAGCACAGGGGGGTTCCTGGGGAGCTCCAAGCTTTGCTGACACTCCAGCTCAGGCTCCAGGCTGATGTTCCAGGGTCACCCCGGGAGGATCCACATGGAGAAAGTGAAAATGGAAGGGAGGAAAGCCCGGCTTGGCATCAGCTCCCTGTGGCACAGAGACAGGATCATGCATTTTTCATCAGGGGGAGAAGGTGAAGGAGGGAACTAATTGCTGAAAGGGGCGGGGATAGCGAGGCAGAGATGCAAGAGAATATTTTAGTGCTGAAGAGAGTGAAGCTGCTGGTTTTGGCAGAGCCAGGAGCAGAGGGCCTGGACTGCTGCCAGGCTGCAGCTACCAGGGCTTCCCCAGCTCCTGCACACTGCAGGTTCCCTGTCCCCTC
>NC_031786.1:863989-866218 GCF_001522545.3 Parus major | reverse complement strand
CTGTTTCCAGTGTCACCATCTCTGCTCCTCACAGAGCCATTCCCAGGCCCCACTGCAGGCTCCAGCAGCAGAGGGGAGCCAGGCCAGCTCCTGGGGCTCCCAGGGAGGCAATGCCACAAAGCCAGAGCTCACCCCTCCCTGCTGAGCTCTGGGGAACCACACGGGAACCCAGCGCCACTGACACCTCCTCCTCCTCCTCCTCCTGGTGGAATAAACAGCTCCACTGTGAGTAATAACACAGCATGACCAAAGCAGGCTGCAGGCTTGCTGTGCAGGTTCAGAACTGACAGAAAATATCCTGTTTGCAAGGAGCTGCTGCCTGTCCCCTCCCTCAGCAGTGTCCACAGCACTTCCCTGGGGAGCCTGCAGTCCCTTCCCACTCCCACCACGTGCTGCTGGAATGAGGGAGTGAAGCAGCACAGAAAAACCCAAACCCACCATTTCAGAGTATTTATTTGTGTTTTGATCTAAAGCTCAGCCTGCAAACAAGTGAGGCAATGCTGGAGCAATGGAGGGAACGTGAGGGGCAGGGGGGGAAGAGCCCAACAGCAGCTGGGAATGTCACCTGAGCTCTGCACACACCTGGGGCTGAGGCACCAGCCTCAGAGCACCACAAATCAGCTTTTCCACAACAGCTCCAACATGAATAGGTTTTATTTTCTTTGCTTTCCCAAATCCTCTTAGGATGTTAATGAAAATATTGTTATAAAGCTAAACCTGACAATGCTGGATCAACAGCAGGAAAACCTTCACAAATTCAGTGCAATGCTCCAGACTGGAATGGAGGAGAGACACAAAAACAGCCCCCAAAGAGGAAAGATCCAACACCCACAGCACTTCAGACATTCTACATGGACTTGCAATTGTCCCTGAATTAATGTGTGCACCTCTCCTAACAATTTTACAGCGCTCAACTAATTGCACCCACAAACCCCTGAGTCAGAGATGCAACTCCACAGATTTATCTGCAATTACTCAGCAGCTTCATCAGTGATCTAAACCCCAGCAAGCAGAGCCCTGGCTGGGGCCCAGGAGCCAGGCTGGGGCAGGAATACTCACACTGTCCACTGCCAGGATCTTGGCCCAGATGAACACAAGGAGAGGTCTCAGCTCACGGGCTGAGCTCTGCAGGAGCTTCAGCACATAGGGGAAAATGCCAACAGAGAGGGCCTGGGAGGGAAAAAACAAATCCCTGTTGGTAAAACCCTGGCAGCAAACCCCCCCTGGCAGCTCAGCACCCCAGCAGGGCTGGGATGCAGCACCTTTACAGACACAGCTGAGAAATGTGGAGATCATCTCCCACGGTTCCAGTAAAGAGGGGATCCCTGTGTGCTCATCTGCTGCTCATTTATATCCTGAATGTCACCAGGTATTTTCATTTGGTCCAAGGAGACTCTGAGTTAATCCAGCACCAGCTTCCTCTCCTCACAGCCTGTTTTGTGCTCCATATCCTCACTTCCCTCAGCTGGGGCTCTCCCAGCTACACACGTCACAAATTCAGGAATTCCAGCCCTCCCACTGGAAATTAACAGGTCTCAAAAGGAGGAGGTAAAGCAAAGCTCTAGAAAGTCCCATCATGGAGCTGCTCCAGGACCAGCTGCTGCTTCATCTTCATCACTTTTATCAACAAACAGCTCCATTTACAGGAGTGCTTTAAACTGCTCCTCTGTTTAATTCTTATTTATGCTCCACACTATGCTGCCACTTCCCAAACTGCAGACTGCAGCTGCTGCCTGCTCAGAAGAGCTTGTAAAATCCACACACCAAACAGATAAAGGAGCCAGTAAGCTGAAAGAACACATAATAAATGCACATGCTTTTTTTGGCTACTTATTTTATATGACAAACCTCCTTACCTGCCCCAGATATTTCCTCTTGGTTTGTCCCTTACATTATTTTACACTTAAGTGTTCCCAGGGAAGTCCCCTGTGCTGTGCTGGAAACGAACACAAACCTCTCTTGTGGCAGGGCCACTCCTCCATTGCCCACAAAGGTGGTCATGTGTCAGATGTGAGCATTATCCTCCCCACCTCCCTCCCCTGAAGCAGCAGCTGCTGGGACCAGCAGAGGGATGGAGCCCACGTGCAGCTCCCACGCACCAGGCTGACAGCCCAGGGCCCCAGGTCCAGGAACCTCCCCAGCAGATCCAGAGCTCGCAGCCGGTGCACCTGGCTCAGCAGCACCTGTGGGGCACAGGGAAGGGTTATTGGCCAGGGAAACACATCCAGG
>NC_031786.1:861060-863589 GCF_001522545.3 Parus major | reverse complement strand
GGGCACAGGGAGGGGGGTTATTGGCCAGGGAAACACATCCACAGTGTGCAGGGCACAGGGAGGGGTTATTGGCCAGGGAAACACATCCAGGACCTGCAGAGCACAGGGAGGGGGGTTATTGGTCAGGGAAACACATCCAGGACCTGTGGGGCACAGGGAAGGGTTATTGGTCAGGGAAACACATCCAGGACCTGCAGGGCACAGGGTTATTGGCCAGGGAAACACATCCAGGACCTGCAGGGCACAGGGAGGGGATGCTGGCAGCCCTGGCAGCCAGGGTGCCCCTCTGTCAAAGCAATCCCCAAGGATTGCAGCTGCCTTTCCCAGCCTGGTGGGGATGGTTCCTGCAGCAGGACCCAGAGGGCAGCCACAGCCCCCAGAGCTCAGCAGCACAGGGAGAGCCTTCGCTTTCCTGGGCAAATCAATACCGGAGACTTCAGAGGGAGCAAAAGGTCATGTTGGTCGTTAATAAAAATCTCATTAAAATGGAGGCTGACAACGCTAATGAGGTGGTGCTTTACTGGCTTATACCTACCCTGGTGTGAAATATTAACAGATAGACTTGCAGTTCTTAATCTCCTTAACAGATGTAAGATATTGGAATGCGAGGTTTAATCCTCAGTTTAAATTGAGGAACATCCTTCAGCACGGGTCTCAGGGAAAGAGACTCCTTGATTTACCTCCCCAATTCCATCCCCTCCTCGCTGTGTTTGCACACTGCATATTGAAATTAGATTATTTTTCATGTTTAATATTGAAGAATAACTGAATTACTTGGCTCAAGTCTCCCACTCTGGATGACTGGTTCTGGATGCTGAGGTGGTGCAGGAGGAGCCCAGAGGAAGCAGGGGGATGTGGTAACTACTGCTGTGTTTCACTCTGAGTATCAGAGCTTGGGACAGGTCATCAGAGGAAGGATTTTGGTCACCCTGCCCTGGTTGGCACCAGGTTATTCCATCAGGCAGCCCAGGAGTTACAGGGCAGCTGTTTGGGATTAAAGCAGGGGCAGAGAGCAGGGCAGGTGAGGCTGGAGCAGCAGGCACAGACATGGCACAGGGGGACCCTCCAGCCAGCAGAGAAACCAAGGAACTCCAAACTCTGCCAGAAAGGGAATTGATTGAAAAGGCTGTCTGGGTGGAGATACAGCCCCCAGCTGCACTCTCCCTGCTGCCCTCCCTCAGGACAGCCCCAGAGCAATCCGTGTCTGACTGGAAAAGCTCCGTTTTGCCATTGTCCAGCCCAGACAATGCCCTCAGCCCCGCAGGATTCCCCATTGCCAGCCCCCCAGTGCATCTGCACAACCCCCTGAGCCCAGGCTGACACACACTGCAGAGCCTGGGGTGAGGATGGGTTCAGTGCACACAATCCATTCCTCCTGGAGTAACGGGAGTGCTCCCACTGTGCACACACAGCCCCACGTCACCGCGCTGCCCCGCGGAAAACGGGACTGAATTCCATCCACACACACACATTAGGGACAGCCAGGACACAGGGGGATCATTTAGGTGCCACAGCCCGGATTTTAGCAGGCAGCTCCTGACAAAGGCAGGGTGGAGTCAGGGCCTGTGGGATCTCCAGGAGCCCTGTGTGCACAGGAGATCCCAGAGACAGAATCTCCGCAGGGATCGAGGCTGGCCAGGCTGGCTGTGCTCCCTGATGGGCTCTGAAAACACCAGAAAGGCTCTGAAACTCACTCCCTTCCTGCCCTGCATTGGCTGGGCTTGGATCCTCAGCATCCTCAGACCTGTTACCAACCAATCCTACTCCACTGTACAATTAATGTGCTATAATTACAACAACAATTACGCTGTCCCAGCTGGGTTTTGCTCCAGGCAGGAACACAGGTTCCTTTGCCAGGTGACCTCTCAGTCCCACTGCAGTCACGCTCCTGCAGAGCCTGCTGCTGCCAAACAATCCACTGGAAAGCAGCAAAGTTGGAGCTGGAGCAAAATCCTGCCTGCTTCCATCGCAGTGACAGAGACAAACCACACATCTGCTTATCCACCTCATCTCCCAAGGCTTGGGAGACTCAGGAAATTAAAATCTGGTCTTGCAGGGATGGATGGTGCTGTCAGTCACAGACCCAGCTGACAGGGAAGGGGAGTCTCCTCACAGATCCTGTGGAAGGGACTGGGACCACATCCCTTTGGAAGAAAGGCTTCAAATTGTGCTGCTGGTGGTACCTGGGCTGGGGTTTGTGTTTCTGCCAGCAAAACTCCAGGGGAGGGGAGACCCCTGGTATTTATGTACCCAAAGGCCATCGGGTCAGCAGCTCCAGGCTGAGGGGCAGGAGAGACACAGACATGTGGCACAGGCAGGGAGAGACAGGGACACCTCTGGGATGGACAGGGAGAGACAGGGACACCCCTGGGATGGACAGGGAGAGGCAGGGACACCCCTGGCACAGGCAGGACACCCCTGGAATGGACAGGGGCACCCCTGGAATGGACAGGGGCACCCCTGGAATGGACAGGGGCACCCCTGGAATGGACAGGGGCACCCCTGGCACACACGGGACACCCCTGGCAC
>NC_031786.1:851904-859997 GCF_001522545.3 Parus major | reverse complement strand
CACGATGGGCAGCTGCTCCGGGGGGTTGCGGTTCTCCACGCCCATGGTCAGCCACACCTGGAAGGCCGTGAGCTGCTCGGCGAAGAAGGGGCTGTGCTGGGGGAGCCAAGAGGGAATGCATGGGTTAAACACCACGGAGTGAAGCCAGGAGTTGTGACACCTCTGGACCTCCTGCTTCCTGCAGCTGTGATTTGTAACTGGCACATGTTTGCCTGGGCTTTTCTAAAGGCACAAAATCTTCCCAAAGACCGAGCAGACACACGTCCCTTTAAATGTGCTGGGGAAAAAAGGAGGAGAGAGTAGAGAAACAGGAAAAGTGACCAGAAAAGGTCCTGGGGAAGTGTGGCTGCTCTCTCCCCAGGAGCAGCAGATGGAGCAGCAGTGGATTTATCTGCTCTGCAGAGGCTCCTGCAGCAGCACTTGGAGCTGTCTCTGCCCAGTCCACGGAGACACAGCCCCAAAGCAACAGGAATAAATTCCTGGTGTCACCCCTCACCCTGAGGGAATGGAACTCATCGGGGTGAGGATGCACTGACCAAAGCACACAGCAGCTTCCAGGCAGGAATCCACAGAGAACAGAAATCAGTGGGGAAGGGGAAGGGAAGAGATGGAGGAGGGAGAGAAAACCAACCCAAACCCATCCCTGTAGGAGCACTGGGAGCCCCCAGGCCCTTCTCCACCAGGTTATTTTATTTTCCACGTCTGGGCAGGCAAGAACACCCTGGGACCAGCCAGGAGTGGTTTGTGATGTGCTGCTGAGCCAGCCCCAGCAGGTCCCTGTGCCTCCCCTGGGTGCTCCCAGCCCAGCCCTGCCAGGAGCAGGCTGACAGTGGCCACAGTGGCCACGGGGACTGTCCCCTTCCCTGCCCCCTGGCCAGCACCAGCCAACCTCCTACACCAGGCTGGAACCTGGCTGCACTGGGGCTGCCAGCCCCAGCTCACACTGATGGCTCAACCTGCCTCCATCCCAGCCAAAACACACAATAATCCTCATTTCTCAGGCTGGAAAAGCAGCTTGTAAATTGTTCCCAGCCCACCCCAAATCCATCTCCAGCTGAGGGTGGCCACTCTTCTCTGCTGACCTCCTGTCTGATCCCCAGCAGGTCTGTGCCTCTTCCCACCCCAAAACACTCCGAAATCTCCTGAATTTCAGCCCACTTGACAAAGAAAGCCCAGCTGAGGGTTAACACTAATAAAAAAGCCTCCAATGACATTGTTAGAGACTGGGAGTAAAAATGAACGTAAGTCAGGAGGAGAAAAATCGTATTTTTTACGTTCTAAAGCAGAGCACGGAGCCAGGAAGGCAAGGGGTGGGAGGATAAAGGCCTCAGGGCATCCTCATCAACCCCCAGCCTGGCAGGAGCCCACAGCTCTCTTCCTGCACTCAGGGCTCTGGAGAAAACCTGCAATTACAGCCAGAAAACCTTTGGAAGTTTGGCAAAATAAATGAACTGCAAGAATGCTACTGGAAATTAGAGAGACAACAGGGTGGAACAGGGACCTGAGCTTGTATAGTAATTATTATTTAAAGGTTTCACTTCATCAAATATCAAAGGAAAATCAATAAAAATCCATTCTGAATAAAGGAATTTAAGCTAAATATAATACTAGAAATTTTACTTTTCTGCTCTCTGAGATTAAATAAAGCAGAAAAAAAACCCCAGTGACTCCTGTTAACAACACTGAGCTTAAGAGAACTCTCTGGACATACCCTCAAACTCGAGTTTATATTTGAAAAAACCTCTAAGAATAGATAATTTTCACCTTTAGGCCTTTAATTGCAAAATTTGTGCTGCATGTTGGGACCTTTTGGGTAACAGCACCTGGTCAGGTGTGAGTGCTGTGGAATGTTCTGGGCCAGGTCTCAGACACTGCTTTTACTGCCAGGAGTTTTCTGCTCACCCCCACACTGGGGCTGGATGGTGCAGCAGGGAAAAGCTTAAAGTTGATTTTTATCTGTTCCTCTAAGGGACAACCCCAGAATCCCAGAATGGTCTGGGCTGGAAGGGAGCTGAAAGCCCATCCACCTCCAGCTGTCCCAGGCTGCTCCCAGCCCTGTCCAGCCTGCAGGGATGGGGCAGCTCCCCTGGGCACCCTGTGCCAGCATTTTCAATTTTCCACAAACATAACCCCTCCAAGTGCACCAGCAGCAGTGCTGAGCTGAGCTGAGCTGAGCTGAGCTGAGCTGAGCTGAGCTGGCAGGGAACAGAGGAAGCTGGGCCCAGGTTTCAGTCCCCAACTTACCCTGAAGGCAGTTCCTTCCTCGATAATGGTGGGCAGCTGGGAAAGGCAAATATCAACAGCAAGGTCCCAGGCTTGCCTGCAGCAAGGAGAGAGGGAAGAGAAGGAATTACAAGTTATCCATAAGGAACAGCAAGGGAAACTGAAATTCTGACCATCCAAGAACGGGGACAGTGTTTGACTGGTTTAGAAGTGCTCGAAATTCTCTGTTTTCAGGGAGAAATGGGAAAAAAAACACCTAAAGACATTTTCTGCAGCACTGGACAGTGTCAGCCCACAGGGCCTTTGAGGTGTGTTTTAGTAGGCAGAAGGAGAATGGTTCAGAGATCAGAGACAACTGCTCTGATTTTGCTGCCCACAAAAGGATTCTGTGGGTCACTCACTGCAGCAGCACACAGAGAAGATGCTCAGCTCTTCTCAGTACTTTTAGGTAAGCAGCACTAATACTGCTACAAAAATGCCCAAAGCAGCCCTGTGAGGTCAGATCTCAAAGGGTTTAAGAGTTATCAGAAAGAACAAACAAAAAATTTTAAAAGAGATTTGAGTAGATTAAAAGGCAATCTCTTTTTGAGGCTTCTGAAAACAGGCTGCTGGGAGCACTGCAGCCACACAGCCATCGTTACCCAAACCATGCAAAGCCCTGCCAGCCCTCCAAAACAAAACCTGAACCTCCCTGCTCTCCACACCACGGGCTGTTGGTCACTGTCAGCTGTGCAAGGGACCCTGCTCAAGTCAAACACTTCCAATGTTTCTCCAGGCATTCCAGAGCAGCCCTGAGATGGTTCTGCAGCCCTTCCAAAGCACCCAAAGTGCTGCTTCTGCTGTGGCTGTGCAAAACACAAATCCTCACACCAGCAAACAGGACTGCCCAAAGCACAACTTCTCCACTTCCAGCCACTGGAACAGCTGATCCCTCCTCAGAGCCTCAGGGCTCCACACAGGTTACACACAGGTTACACACAGGTTACTCACTGTGCTGGCTGAACAGACAATTAAACACTGCTTACAGTAATTACAAGATTCAAACCAAGCCACAAATGAATGGGAAAGGACAAACCCTGGAGGGTGGGGAGAGGAGGAGAAGGGAAAGCCCTGTCCCAGTGCTGGAGGCAGCCCTGGCTGGGAGGAGGAGGAGGAGGAGGAGGAAGAGGAGGAGCAGTGACTGGCAGCTTTAATACCCCAAAGGGAACAGGAAAGGTGGGCACACCGTGGATGTGCTGCCTGACTCCTGTCACACAAACAAGAGATAAATTTGGGAGCAGGATGGGAGGTGCTCCATCCCAGCAGTGATTTATGAAAGCCAAGGCAGGGATCAGAGGCTGCTCTCTGCCAAGTGCTCTGCAAGGTTGGTTTTCACTGCCATTGGGACACAAAGAGCTCCACAGCTTTCTGTCCTCCCTCCTCTCCTCCAATAACTCCCGGCCCTCCACCCTGACAGGGTGACAGTGAGGTGCCCATGGGGTGACAACAGCCAGGCCTTCAGCTGAGCTATGCTATGAAAGAAGGTGTTAAAGAGAAATTTATTTTTTTAATACTACCTTGAACTAACTGCACAAAGTGAAAAGCTCTCCTTAGCAGGAAGATTGACTTGGTTAAAATTGTGATTGTGTTTATCCCAAAGCCAAGGCAGCACCACAACAGGAATGGTCTGTGGAGGGAACCCCCCTCAGCCCCAAACCCCTTCACTAGGAGTGTTTAAATGTTTAATAATTCAGTGTGAACCCATCAGCTGACTGCTCTCAGTGGTGCTACAAAGTTTGGATTTCCAGCAAAGAACAGAAGGCAGAGTCCCAGCCCTGCTCAGGGACTGCTTCATTGCCCAAAGCCACAAAGTGCCAGGCTGGATAAAGCCCCAGAAGGACTCAGGGAGCAGAAACTCAGCCCAGCTCGAGCCTGTGTCTGTCTGCACCCACGGGTACCCATTAGCTGGCAGCTCGTGGAGGCTGATTTCCTCACACTCAAATTTTTGGGGCTGACTCAATGTCTAATGCTTTTAACTCTGTCCTTTTTGTTATTTTTTTTTTTTTGAATAGTGCATTCCTGATGTCTTTTCACGCTCTCTTTTCCTCTGGGAATGGCGGTACCAGCCAGGTTCCAGGGAACAGGAGTGTTCCTGCCTGGAGGAGCAGCCCTGGGGCAGCTCCTCCTTCTGATCCCTGGTTCTGGAGCCATTAAATATTCCCAAGGTGATGCAGTCTGCAGGACAGGACACTCTGGGTTTGTTCTGCCAGTCCAGAGCCAGCCCTGCCCTGTGTGGCCACGTCCCCAGGTGCCAGCCCCAGCTCACCTGTGTGGCAGCCACCCTGTCACCTCCTGCTGCTTGGGGCCACAGCTGGGAGAGAAGCTGCTCAGACACAGCTATTTCTGACAAACAGTTACTGCTGTGAGTATTTGGCACAAGCCTGAAATCCTTTTCTTCTCCCAGCACATCCCAGCCACAACTTTGCACAGGCTTTGCTATTTCTGTCCCCCATCAAAGTCTCCGTAGTCCGATAATGGGACTTGGGGACGCAAAGACGAACACATAGACACAAAAAATTATCTGGTTACAGTGTAATCTGAACTAATCTAATCCTTCAAACGTCAGACAGCTCCAAATAGCTCCTCAAACAATGGCTCTCTCCTTGTGGAGGCTCTGAGTGCTGCTGTGCAGCCCTGGGAGCTGCGTTTCCCCGGGAGGGCTGAGCAGCCCTGACCCCTCTGCAGCCTCCCCTGCTGCTCCACCTGCAATTGGGTTTCTGCCTTGTGGTTTTGTTCCCAGCCCCAATCTCCAGCTCCTCGTGGTTGCAGCACATTATGACTCCTTTCAACCCAAATTTCATGGCCTGCAAACACACCACGCTGTTTCTATTAGGGATGGGTTGTAGCTCTTCCAAAGCATAATTAAGGCACTTGGGGTTTAATATATGACCTGTGTTAGGAAATATTTCCAAACACATTATTAGGTCTTTTCAAAGGCCGTGAATAAAAGCAGCTGGCAGCAGCAGTAATGCACAAACCCTAATCCATCACAGCAGAGATCAAGGTGCTGACAGAGCTCTGTGCTCAGGCACAACAGACAGAGGCACTGGCAGCTGAACAGCACAGCCAATCAATGGATATTAATATTAATGTTAATATTAATCCTGTGTTAGAGCCCTGCCTGCAGTGAGAGGCACCACAGACACAGCCAGCCCAGGGGAAGGGGCTGAGCAGGCAAAACTCAAGGTAGGAAAAACAGAAGTAAGGTGTCAGATCAGCTCTCCTGACTCCAAAGCACATTGGCCTTGCTGGGGAAGGGAGGAGACTGACAGCTCGTGGGTCAAATATCCCCTCAAAAAATGGGAAATCTCACTTTTCCTCAAGCTGCAGCTAAAGAGATCTCCCAGATGAATGGCCAGAACACCAAATTGAAAGGTTAACTTTTGAAAAAGGCAGAGCAGCTCCCACCTCAGCAGCCTCAGCACTTGTGTTGTACCTGTGCCAGGCCAGGAGCCACCCCAGTGTGACCTGGAGCTCTGCACAGGCAGGGCTGGGGACAAGGGAGGAGACAGGGAGCAGAGGCTGATTTTGTGCCCCAGAAGGGGCAGTGGGAATCATTCAGGAGGAAAAATTGATGCTCAAGTGTCAGGGGCTGTTTGCCATGCTGCTCCCACCACGGGCAGATCTTGTCCCCAAAACACTGCCTGGGGATCAAAAACCTGGGACAGTCTGGATAAAACACCCATCACTCTGCTGGATCAGCCACAGGACCCCCACAGACCCCCACAGACCCCCACAGACCCCCACAGACCCCCACAGACCCCTGGCTGGAGCTCCATCCTTTCCAGCTGCCCTGCCCTCATCTCATCCCCCAGCTCATCCAAACTGTAAACTGGGTCTGCAGCTTTCAGATCAGGGATCCATTACAAACTCCTGAGTGAAAGGTGATAGACAAGTAATTATTTTTAGAAAATATTTAAACGAGCCCTAAATTAGTTTCTAAATCTGTCCTTACTAAAGGTTCCTAATAACGCACAGAGCCACCTCGGACAAAAGTGGAATTTTCCCCTTCCTGGATTTACTGCAAACTGCACATTTTTTGGAGGGCACTGAGTAAAGTGTGTCAATTCCCTTGCTCTCCACCTCACCAGTGTTTGGGATTCATGTGGAAAAGAGCTCTTTGTGTGCCTGTTCTTATGGAATTTTTTCTGGTAAACCCAAAAAAGCAGCAGCAAAGGTGCTGTGCTCTGAGGGGCTTCACAAAATCCCAAAGGAATTTTCAGCACCACCGTGCTCCAGAAGCACATTATGAGCAAAGAAAATGTGTTTCTAGAGCCCATTGTGCTGCCATGTGAGTCTGAGAGATGAAAAATGGGATCCAGGAGTTCCCAGTTTCACTCCTGCAGCTCAGCCCATGGATCGCAACACCAGCTCCAAGTCAAGTCATATTCCCATAGGAAACCAGAAATGTAGGCTTTTAATAGGCTGGCAATAAGAGTGAATTATGTCCCTATAAGGAACAGAAAATATAGATTTTTAATATGCTGGCAAAAAAGCAAGCTGTAAATAACTCCAGAAATTTACTGGTTTAATTTTGAAACTCCTGCAACACCATGTCCTACCCTCCTGCACTTGCAAACTGCAGCTGATGCTGGAGCTCTGCCAGGGTGACTTTTCCTGCTCTGTCCTTACCAGTGTCCAGCACTGACAGAAGAGCTCAGCCCATTCACAAAGCCTCAAGCAGTTTTCCTCAGAAGCTGCTGATCCAAAGCACTCAGAATGTTCAACTGCCCAACTGCTGAACAACTCCAGCCAAGGGCTCCCCAATTTCCTCCAGGATTTTCAATAATTAAAGCAGCTCTGGTAGCAGCAAATGCCTGCTCAGTGTTTGCCTGCACCTGCAGAGGCTCCTGGCTCCTGCTGCCAGCCTGGCTCCATCCCCTGTGGATCAGGGAATGTTTGGGTTGGACCTCAAAGCTCAGCTCAGCCCACCCCTGGGATGGCATCTCCCCCTGTCCTCTGGGAACCTGAGCTCCTCCTCAGTGCCACACTCACTCATCACCACCCTCCACCTTCACCTTCCTCCACATCTGATGTTGGAAACCTCTTCAAAAGCCTCTGGGAATGCAGGCAGGTTGAGCCCCCTCAGCTTCAGCAAGGCTCTGTTCTGTCCCCAGGAGCCCCCTCAGTGCCTCTGCCCCCTCTGTACTTGGTCCAATTTGGTGCTGCTCTATTAATCACAGTGAGTAAGAAAATAAAAGCCAGAATTTTTGTTATTACTGCTATTATTATCATTTTTACTATAATTGTTCGTGGGACATTGATTTGATAGGCAGAACTACATTTAAGAGCTTTTTGATAACTCTGCCACTTCCATTTCCATTAATCATCTTAAAAGCAAAAGTGGAACTCCACAGAAGGAATTTCTTCTATTTCAGCAACACAAGGATCCTTCCCTCAGGCCCTTCCCACCCCAACAATCCCTGGGGAGCAGTTTTATCTCGGGAAAACAAAGACACACAATCCCTGGGGAGCAGTTTTATCTCAGGAAAACAAAGACACACAATCCCTGGGGAGCAGTTTTATCTCAGGAAAACAAAGGCAGCAGATGACCCATTTCTTTGGTATTGGAGTGAGAGGTGCCAGGGCTGGCCTGGAGCTCCAGGGGATGACAGGATAATTAGGAATGCCCAGAGCAGCTCTGGAGATGGGCACTAGGCTGCCACAGCTGCTCCATTCCTGACCCACCCACTGAGCCAGGGGAACACTGCAGACATTCCAGTGGGATCATGGAACACCTGGGCTTGGAGGGGACCCTAAAGTGTCACCCAGGGACACCTGCCACCACCCCAGGGTGCTCCAAGCCCCTTGGGGACACTTCCAGGCAGCCA
>NC_031786.1:848348-850099 GCF_001522545.3 Parus major | reverse complement strand
ATTATAGCATATGTTATTATTAACTTATCATATTACATTATATTATTCTTTATTTTATTATTTATATTATTAATACATTCTATTTTTGTAATTGTTTTGTTCTAACAAGGAATCTCCAGCAGTTCTGCAGGGATGTGATGACAACCAGGAAAGGGAAATTCTGCCTTCAGAGCTCCCTCAGAGCACCATGGCTCCTCCATTCCACAATGAAACACTTTCTGCCCTGGGTTCTTCTTTGCCTTTTCTGGATCAAATCCCCTCTTTTGGTGCTTCAGTTCAGCTCATCCTAAGATTTTGGAAAATTACTGAGGGAGAACAGGACCTCTGTGTACTGTTTAACCAAGAACTACCCATCTGTTAACTGGCAGTTTGATGTGCTCATGAGAAGCCAAAATGAATCCTGAAGATATCAAATGTGCTCTCTTCTGCAGGGCAGAGAAGAATTGATGCCATGTGAGCTTTAGGAAGAGCAGGGCTGGAGAACTGTTTACAAATTTGGCTGCTTGTGCTCCACAAGTACCAATTCTGAGCACAACAGGGGTGGAGGAATGAGGGATGAAGTTACTCATGAGAAACAAAACTGCCTTACCAGCAAAGAGGGGAAAAAAGCCTTTATTCATTCTACTAACCAAGGCTGGAAGAAAACAGATTGCTCTCTACAAATACAGTAAGAAAGAGAATTATTCATGCTACGACAATTGTGTTAGCACATAAAAACCCTTTCTGGGTTCTAATCATCAGGTCTCTGCCATGCCCTGGTAAAAAGAGCAAATAAAAAACAAACTAGCTTTCAGCTCCATCCTGATCTGCTCCTCCAGTTTCAGGGTTTCATTTTCTCCTCATTTCAGTGTGATGTGGATGTGACTCCTCATCCCCCTCCCCTGCCTGGCCTCACCTCTGGGCAGGACGTTCCAGGCAATGGTGTCTGTGATGGCTGTGAAGATCCAGTTCAGCTCTCCCAGGGGAGTTCTCCTGTCGTTCAGCCTCCCAGGAATCCTGCAAGTGGGGGAAATAAAACCCTTAATAAAACCCCTCTTATTTTGCCTTTCTCCTCATGAGAAATATGATTATTTCAAAATATTCTCCTCATCAGCAATAGGATGAGGAAGTTTCAGAATCATGCAGTAACCTGCTAAGACATCCTGTGGATTTAATCCTAATTTAACCCAGTTTCCTTTCTGTGACAAGTTTTTAAATATCACAAGTATCAGGACCAACACAGGAAGCCTTTCTGTGGCCCCTCACTCCTCTGCCACATGCAGCAGCACCATTCCCACGTACAAATACACTTCTAAACCAGCTAGAAATTAACATCTTATGAAAAATTCCTGTCTGTCTTGGTATGAGAGGAAAAACACACATCTCCAAAGCAGTGTTTGCTAATGGATCCCCCGGAGCGAGCGCGGGGAACACGAGGCCACAGCGGCTCTGCTGAGGATTCCCTGTCAATATTTGCATTGCAGAACACCCTGTGCAGCACAGCACAGCCCCCAGGCCAGGGGGGCTTCCCTGGGAGCCACGGGGATCCTTGGGGAGCTTCCCCAGCACCGTGGGATGGCAACTTGCACAGCAGGCTTCAGGCTCCAGGAGGGGCTTCTCCCTGGGAAGGGCGGCCAGGCCTCGGCAGGGGCTGCCCATCCATCCCTGGAGGTGTCCATCCATCCCTGGAGGTGTCCATCCATCCCTGGAGGAGCCCATCCATCCCTGGAGGAGCCCATCCATCCCTGGAGGAGCCCATCCATCCCTGGAGG
>NC_031786.1:818423-848238 GCF_001522545.3 Parus major | reverse complement strand
GCCCATCCATCCCTGGAGGAGCCCAAGGAAGGGCTGGAGGTGGCACTCAGGGCTCTGGGCTGGGGACAGGGTGGGGATGGGGCACAGCTGGGACTCTGAGATCTCAGAGGTCACTTCCAACCTCAAAGGTTCTGTGTGAAACGTCCTGAGCTGCTCAGACAGGAGCCACACAGCTCCTGTGCTCAGGGACGTGGCCATCTCCAAACGCCAGGGCTGGTGCCATGCCTGGGCTGTGAAAGCCGGGCAAACACCGAGGAGGACGAAGGCTGGGAGCTCTCAGCTGGAGCTGCAGGGCCCCCAGAGTGAGGATGTGAGCACAGCGTTGCCATGAAAACCATCCCTGGAGCAGGAGCTGCATTCACAACAGGCTGAGCCCCCGGGAGAGGGGACAAAGGAGCTGCTCCAGCACGGCAAAGCCAGGGGCTGAGGAAGGGAAACTCCTGCCAGTCCCATCCCAGCAGCTCCACAGGGGCTGGGAGAGGTGCCCAGGGCTCTGAGGAACAGCAGCCCCCTGACCCCAGGGCCAGGAGCACCCCCTGAGACAAAGAAATCACCTCTGACATCCTCTACTCCGTTTTCTACATGAAAATCAAGGGGCTGAGAGCTGCCAAACCCAGGTGCAAAGGCAAACCATGAATTATCATCTTCCACTATAAATAATAAACAGACATTAAAACATGAGCAATTTCCAGCCCCTGACATTTGATAATGCTTCGAGTGGAAACAAACATTAATTTTAGTCTCACATTTGTTATTTCTGGTGACTTTTATGGATGTGGTGCTGGTGCAGGACAGCCTGGAGCGGGCTGTGCTCCAGACCAGCCCCACCAGGAGTGTCCCCCAGCTGGGGACATTCAGAGGGGCCCTTTGTCACCTGCCCTGGAGGGAGCAGAGGGAGCAGGCTCCTGTGCAGGGACAGTGGCACCGAGCTGGGGCTCAGGCACAGCCATTTCCCCACTGCCACAGATCTGCTCCAAGCACCCCACCAGGAGCAGCAACAGCTCTCAAGGCTTTCTTTGTTTTCCCCCTTCTCAGGGGATTTTTGTTTAGAATTCCTTCCTTCTGCACAATGGACCCAAGCTGGAAATCCCAGGAATGCCATGTGCCATTCCTGGTCCCCTGAGGGTGGGATTTTGGGAGAGGGATGTGTCTCAGTGCAGCAACAGAGATGAAAACATCCTTGTACCTCCCCAATGCTTGGCACCCAGATTTGGGTTCCCATTACCATGGATTTATTCCCATAAACCATTCCTTAGGCTTTTCCCCAAACTTTCTGAAAAGCAGAACAAAGCCCAATTCATGTCCCTCAGCAACCACACCTCCAGCACAAATGATTTGAAGTCTTGGGATCAAACAGACCAGTCCCCCCAAGGCAGGAGGAACGTGGACAGAGACACTGCCAACAAAAGGTCTCATGAGGTGCAGCCAGAATTCCCAAATTCCCAACACTGCACTGAAATTCCTTTCTATTTTGCTGTCTGGCTCCAGCAAAGATCTTTATTTCTAAGCTAAGGGGTTGTTTTGGCTTTGTCTCAGAAGATCTGTGATGTAAATGCACATCAGGATCCACCACACGTTCCCTCATCAGGACATGGGCTGAGCCTGGATAATTGGAAATCGGAGCCCTTAGGAGAAGGTGCAGCTTCATTTAGCCTCAAAGTCTGCAGCTTAATTGCAATCTAAACTCCTTCCCCAATTTTAAAGACAACTGAATTATAAATTACAATATACACATAGGCAATCCAGGAATTATTCCATGTCTGTCTCGAGACTGTAATAAAATTCTGTGTTTTCTATAATGGATACAAGGAGCAGATGAAGATGATGAGGTTTAAATATCTGATCTCCATGGGAAGCTGCTGCTGGCACCCTTCCCCTGGAGAAGCCTTTAACACACACACGTGTGCTGTGGCACAGCACAGACCAACAGCCTGCACAAAAACCTATTTCTGCCAGCAAACCTTTATTCAAAGAGGATTTAACATCCAAGTGCTCTGCCAGGCTGAGTCAGAGCTGCCTGACTCAGACCCTCAGCGACCTCACCACGTCTTTGATTAGAGGCACTCTTGTAGCAATTGTTAATTAATTAACATACCACAGCCATTCTTCAAGCAGTGGCCTGAGGTGGCCCCAGTCTCCTCCTCACCCCCAAACCTGTGCCCAGCCCTGGCACTCAGCCCCAGGGAGGTTTCCTTCCTGCCTCCCATCTCCTGGAGGCCACAAGAAACACAAACCCCAGCAGGTTTTCCCCAGAGCTTGCAGAGGAAGCAGCAGCCAGTGGTGAATCCTCTCCCTGAAAACCACCCTGACACCTCCTCTGAGAGACAGGGCTTGTCTCTGCTCTGCCAGCTGCAAACTGGATTTTTATTTTGCTCCAATGAGTGGCTCTGAAATACAGCTTTATACAGATTATCACAGTCTCTCCCCAGCTGAGAGGAGAGAATCAATTTTCCCCATATAAAATCAGCACATTAATAACCTTAACACTGCTGCTGAACCTGGCCAGCCCAACACAGCTGTGTGGAAGGGCTGGCAGCACTGAGAGGCTTTTTGAACCTCAGCTGACTGAAAACACACAAAAATGGCACAGGAGACTGGGGCTGATGTGGTGTCAGCCCACTGACAAGGGGCCAGCTCCACATCCCCACACCTCACTGAACACCAGCAAACTCCAGGAACACTTTCCTGTGAGGAATTTCCACTTCTTCCAGCCAGACTTCTGTTCTCCTAACCCCCTTCAGGACACATCAATACATATAAAATTGGACTTACTTCTCTATTAAATCCAGCGTGACTCCTGGCACCAGCCTGACACTCTTCTGCATGCAGAACCTGGGGAGAGACAGTAAAACAGCACACACTAATTGAGTGTTTAATGACGAGGCTCTGCAGAGAGGATGCAGAAGGAGGGCTCTTTATTGCATGGTTCTGCTCTTAAAATGGTGTTTGGGTAGGAAACTTCAGCAGGGCACGATCAGAGCCAAACAAGGCTCTCAGCATTTGTCACCCGCGTGATTCCGAGGCCATTTCCATCGTCAGGTGTCAGAACTGGGCCACTGTAACTGTCAGGGTGACAAGTGTTCCAACACAGCTCGGGGGAAAGGGCTCCCAGCAGCCAGCACAGCCTCTCAGGAGCACGGCAGAGCAGGGAGGATTATGCTGCTGGAATAATGATCAGCCCTGCCTGGGCTTCCCTGGGAGATCTGGCACTGCAGGCAGGGAAGGGAGAAGGGAGGGGACGGGAGGAATGCGTCAGGTTCAGACACCTCCGTTATTTAATTAAAAAAACTGCTGACTCCATTTCCTCAGCCTTACAAATCCCACTACTCCAGGAACAGCAGCCCTGGAAAATGCAGAGTCCTGTCAGCAGTGCCTGGAAAATCCCCAAAGCTGCTAAACCAGGAGTGTGTGGGAATGGGGGACTCTGCCTCCCTCCTGCAGCCCTGCCGGGAGCACAGGGCAGCAGTGGGAGCACGGGGTGGGGACACGGGGTGGGGACACGGACACGGGACGGGGACACGGGACGGGGACACGGGACGGGGACACGGGACGGGGACACGGGACGGGGACACGGGGTGGGGACACAGCAAATCCAGCTTGCAGTGGTTCCCTCTGGCAGGCTGCATTCCCAGCTCCAGCCCCTCTGCAATCCCCTCTCTGCTGGTGAAGGAGGAATTTACCCCTCGCTGGAATCTCGACCCTGCTCAGAGCTCTGGGGAGGGCTCAGCAATCCCATCTCCCACACCCCTCCTCTCCAGAGCCACATTATCCAGCTCCAAAAGGTTTTTCCCCAGATAAAGGGGAGAACAATTACTCATTAAAGACAAGACATGCAGAGCTCATTTCTGAGATCTTGAGGGCCACTCCAGCTTCCCTGTGGCATCCTCTGCCTGAAGGGCACCCAGTGGAGCCCAGGACTGGGACAGGCTCGTGGTCCCCAGGCTGCTTTTCCTGCTGTGTGCGTCATCCAGCAGAAAGAGAAGCCATAAAGAAGCCAGGCACCTGCAGTGGGATCCCTGTGCAATCTGCTGAAATATAAAACTCTTACGACAGTGCATTACAGAACCGTGCAGGGAAATTCCCTCCCAAGCAGCCCCAGGCAGGCTCAGCCTGGCAGAGCCTGGTCCCTGGGGTGAGGCTGGAGAGTTTAACCCTTCTGATGGTGCCTGGAAGGACCAGGAGAGCAGCACAGCTCTGCATGGTGACATCTGCTGCCCGTGAAAGTGCAAGTGTCCCAGGCCAGCTTGGAGCAACCCAGGACAGTGGAAGGTGACAATACTCCCAGACTAGAGAAGATAAAGGGAAGACTTGGAACAGCCTGGGACAGTGGGAGATGTCCCTGCCCACGGCAGGGGGTGGCACTGGATGGACTTTTGGGTCCCTCCCAACACAAACCCAGGAACGCAGGAAATGGTGCTCAGTATCACAGGAGTATTTTGAAGCTCAGTGCAGTTTGTCAAAACCAGTGTGGGACAGCTGAGTTAACACCAAAATCTCTGGCAGAAATGCAAAATAAATATATCAGGGAAAGCCCCAGAAAACACTTTAAACAGAACATCAGCAGGCACAGCTCTGGTCCCGTCCTGCTCCCTTCCCGTGCTGGCTGAGCCTTCTGGAGAGCAAACTGCCCATCTCAGACTCCTGAGGCTGAGCAGCTCCCCAGAGTTCTGCTCCTTGTTCTTTGGGGTTTTCCAGCCCTTTTCAGGATCCCCACCCCTCTTTATGGACAGGACTTCACAGCCCAGGGCCCCTGGGTCAGCTCAGGCCAGCGCAGCCTTGGGGAGCTGCAGGTGTGCGACTGCAGCCGGTCTGCACCTTCCAGGAGGATGGAAAGGCAGGCACATGAGTCAGCCCTGAGCTTCCAGGGGGGCTGCCTGTGCTCTGGGCACCGTGAGGCACCGGGATCTGCGTAAAGCAGGGCTCCAGAGCCTGCCAGTGCTGCCCGTTCCTCAACATCCACACCATCCGTCAGGATTAACAACCCCGCAGCTCAGCTCCCGCTCTGCCTCACCCACGGCTTTACAGAGCTCCAGATCCACGGGGAACAGTCAGCTCACAGCACTCACTGCACACAAGGACAATCAGCATCCACACAGCCAGCTCACACTCCAGCCTCCTGGAATTGCAGGCTGGCTCCAGGAGTTCCGTGCCCCACATCCCGAGGGCTCGCCTGACCTCTGCTTCCTTCCCAGCATCGATTTGCCTTCCCCTGAAATCAGGCAGAAGTGGCTGCAGCTGCAGCCTCAACTGATGAGGGATTTTGTCCTCCAGTGACTTCACCACAGAGAACAAAATGGGATGGATAAACATTTATCCAAACTTTCATTTGCCCATAAATTCCGTATGTGAAACCTGATTAGAGCGCCAGCCTGGAACCACACAAATGTTGTATTTCAAAAGCAGCTCCACAGGGTTCTGGGTCAGCTCTAGGAAAAGGGCTGAGATGAAGGAAGAGGGAAGTTTTGATGGTTATTTTTGGGTAACAGCTTTAGGACATCAACACAGCTTGGATCAAACTCTTAGAATGCAGCAGAGGGTCTGGTTTTGCATTTGTTGTGTTTAACATCAGTAAAAACCAATGATCCACAGCAGCAATTATTATTTACAGGATTGCATGGATAAAACCACACCTGCAACAATGCCAATCAACTGGGAACACAAAAGGAGCATAACCTTCATCAGAGAATGAAATTCCTGAGTGCAGGGAACACCACACAATCACTGGATTGGAAGTGGAAGGGAATTCTTCACGATGCAGGAGTTCCCATGGCACCTTCCAGCATCAGCTGGTTAAACCCTTCCCCTGAGCACTTCTACAAAGTGACACCTCTCCTGTCAAACAGCCTGAGACACAACTCACAGAATCTCTGCTGCTTGTGCAGGTGTAGCCTGTGGAGAACCTGCCCTGCTCACCCCCTCAACCACGTTCCCATGGAGATGAGGAACAGAAAATTCCTGAACAGATCACAGGATCTGAAAAAAACCTTTCTTAGCATATCTAACAAACAAAACCCAGCAAAAAAAACCTCTCCTACAGAACTTCACATACCCAAAGCAGAGCCTGGCCACAGGAACTCGCTCACTTTGCTGCTGATGTGAAACAGAAAGAGTTTAATGAACTGTAATTTATTACAAATATCTCCAAAGGGCAGTGAGTAACTCTCGGAGCTGTGGTGAAATTTCTCAGCTCCACCTGCAGTGTCTGTGGCCTTCTGCCTGTTCAAACCCTGTCCAGAAAATGCCCTGAAGTTTTTCCACTCTGGAGTGGGCACAAACTTGAGAGGAGCAGCTGGAAGAGCCTCTGGGAATGGAACCTCTGAGCTCTGGGGGCTGCAGCCTCAGGTCCTGGGAGCTGGGTAAAACACTGCTCTTGGACAGCTCCTGCTCTCTGGAACAGCCTTTTCTAACTTTCAGCCTAATTAACTTGGGCTGCCATTGCAGAACATCTTTCCCTGGTTTATCACTCCCTTCCTCTCACTCCAGCAGTGTTTAAAGCTACTGCATTATTTACAGCAACCGCAATATTTGGGATGTGATTTGTGCAAAGGACAGTTTACACAAAGTTGTACTGCACTATCTACCATTCCTGCTCTCTGAGGAAGCAGATATTTAATTCCCAGAACAGTAAATCCCTTAATCTGAGCAAACCTAGATATTGAGCTGGAAACTAAAACGCAGTAAGTAGAAGATAACGCAATTTTCACCTTTCCAGCTCTCATTAACGAGCCCCTGTCCCCAGTTGAAGCCCTGCTGCTCAGCCCTGCAGGGGGGCTCAGGGGCAGCATTGGGGGCTGCAGAGCCCCCCTGTGCCCCGGGCAGGGGGGGCAGGAGGGTCTCACTCACCAGCGCAGCGCGATCTTGATGGGGGTGGTGAGGCAGGACGTGAACAGGTCTGCAGGCAGGTCTGGGATCATGGGCAGCAGCTCGTTGGCCTCACACGCTGCCAGCTGGATGCAGTTCTTCATGGAAGGGGGCAGAGGCATCTGGGCAAGGGGATGGTTGGGGTTGATGGCAGCCACCTGCAGAGAACAAGGGAATTCCACAGGGAAGGTCAGGAATTCACCCAGGGAGAGCTGCAGTGCTCCCTGGAGCTCTGGGTTTGGAGCTCTTGGTGGCTGTGGCAGCACCAGCCACAGCTTTAACTCATATCAGCACTCCACTGCTAAGTCCAGGGTCAGTCTAGAAATACCCTGCAGGCCAAACTTCAGTCTATAGAGTAAAAATGCTCTACAGACAAATATTTCCATTTTCCAAAAGCACAGGGATTCTCCTGGTTATGATTTCGACTAAAAGTATGATCTTGGAGACTAATAATTGAGGGAGTGAAAACATAAATAATCTTCTCAGCACCTTTCTGAACCAGAGAAACAAAGTAAACCTCAGCCACCAAAGTTTCTTTCCGATATTTTGCATTTCTTTCATTAGGGCAAGGTATGGAATCAGAAGGTGAGAATCCCTCTGGCAGATTAAGGGAAGAGCAAACTCCTCTGATCTCCTTGCAGGGAAATGGGGAACAATTATCATGATCACTCTGGCAGCCCCTCTGGAGCACCAGTTGCAGCTTTGCTTCACTTTTCATGAATTTGAACAAATGGATAATTTATAATTTTCCAAATGAATTCCCCTCCACGCTCTCATGACGCCGTGAGCGCTCTGCTGTCTCTGTCAGCAAAGCTCTGCCTTGTTCCCCACGAGCAGGAACCTCACTCAGGCACCAGGAGTTACTGAAATCCAAGGACAGAATGAAAAGCTGGCACATAACCCTGGGAGTATTTTCAGACCCAAATGAGCTGGCAGAGTTAAGCTGTGCTGCAAGAGCAGCAAGACCACAGCAGCTGTCCCATGTAACCTCACACACTGCACGGCATGAACAATCCCAGAGGACGGAATTCAGGGTTTGTTGGGATGAAGGTTTTATCACCTGTGCTCATCCTTCTCCCCTGGCTGCACTTGCAGAGGTTTTCCTGCACAAGCTGCACCTGAGCAGAGCTCCCCTCCCTCCCACAGCAGCCCCCAAGTCCTCCTGGAGCTCAGCACAAGCCAAGGGGAAAAGGAGATGGGTGAAGAAAGCAGGGAAAGGGAAGGTGGAGTCAGACCTGTTCCACCTGCTTGGGAACAAAAACCAAAGTGCTGAAGAGAGCACTGCATAAACAAAGGAGAAAGGCCCCAGAATATCCCAGTGGGAGTCCCAGGCTGATAGGGAAATTTGGGAAAGGATACTCAGACCAGCCTGCTCTGACCTCCAAAGGCATCTCCCACCGATCCTATCAATCCCTGTCTGGCAGTTCCACCTTCTCCCAAGTCACAGAAGTTTCTTATTCTTACCAAATATGGAATTATTTTATGGGCGAGAGGGAATAATGGAATGATCTGCATATCCCAGGCTATCAGACTGTCTTCCTCAGTGCAATGGAATTTCCACCTGCCAAAGAGCCCCCAGTAAAGCCTCTCCAAAAACCAGAATTCTGAAGGAAAGGACTGACAGGCAGGGACACTGAACATCTGTCTGGAGCTTGTTTTTGTGACACTCAGCTGCCTGATTAATTAATATTCCTTCCTTGAAGTTTTGGGGTTTCTAATCCAGTGTCCTAGAAGTGAACTTTTATGGATGTCCCTGTGAGCTCCAGGCAGCAGGTGGGAGGCTGCACAGAACATTCCAACTTCTCCCCTTCCACTTTGCATTTCAGATTTCCTTCAATACATTTATTAATTCCATTTGCAACCAAAGACAGCTTTTCATTGGGAACACATTCCACACTCTGCAGAACTGGAACCATCAGCAGGACAATCCCTGTGTGGATCAGGTTTTTGTTGTTTCACATTTTTGCATTCACTTCAACAGCACAAAACCACAACTGCATCGAAATACAGCCCCAGATAGCAGAGTTCTGCAACCAAAATAATGATGTCTTGTTCACCTCAGCATTCATCTCAGCAGAAAAGACCATTAGGGCCCAAATTGATTCTATTAACATTAACATTTAATTAGTGCTTGTATTAAAAATCATTCCAAGTTTAATGGGATAGCAAACTGAACCAGAAAAATCAGAATTTCAAAGTTATTTGCAAATTAATTTGCCTTCCAACACGGTTTTAAAGACATTTTTCAGTGTATGCAGCAAAGCAAGCTGAAACTTCATTTGTGTTGAGCAGAGCCCTGAGCTCTCACCTCCAGCTCCTGCTCTCTCTGTAGTGCAAATTGCTTGAAGGACTTGACAATCAGGCCGGCGTTGGAGCAGTCGTAGACGAAGATGGAAGGGCTCCCCATCCAGGTCTGCAGGTCGTAGATGGACAGGGGGATGTACTGGGTGTAGTTCTGCAGGAGGAAAGCTCAGTCACCACGGGCTGACAGAACCCAAACTGGGTGAGCTCATCAAATACAGCCACAAAAGCCAGCTCTGAACCCCCAAAATAAACCCTAGATTGAACAGATTAATTAACACAAATCTCAGTCAGTGTCACCAACAGTGAGGAACCCAAGTCAGCACAAGGGATGAGCAGATTTTATTGTGGTGTTATTTGAAACACCCAACTCTAAAAAAAAAAAAGCCGAAAAACTTTGCCAAGAGTTTTCAGTATCAGATATTTAGAGCTCTGATATGTGCTAACAACTCCAAACATCATTTAATAGTCCAATTTTATCCCAAATTTCTGCAACGCTGATAAAGGATGCAAACCAGCTGTCTTTAATTTAACATCAAACATCTTAAACTGAAAACCCCATCAATAAATCAGGATGGATAATTAAGCCCCTGCAGCCCATCAGCGCTACCCCGCCTGAGCCTAACGAGATGCTTCATAATTTTATTACAGCTTTAGCTTCTGTGCAACTTTCCAAATTATCCATTAAAATGAAAACCAACAAAGCTGCCTTCAACAGAGTGAAGTGCCCACAGCTCCCTCTCTGTAAATAAGGAGGATCTTGTTCCTTGTCTTCCATCTTAACGAACGCCCCCAAATAACTGGAGGCAAGAGGATAAAAATCAGCCATTTAAAAGCAGCTCTGAGGAGCCAATCCTGAAGCAAGAGAGCTGAAAATATAAACCACAGATTCCTGCCTGCCAAGAGTCACCACCAAACAGCCAGTGGCTGCCAGCAGGATCCTTCTCAGCTGCAGGCAGAGGGCAACCTGGTGTTCCTCCAACCCTGAGCTCAGCCCAAAATCCTCAGGAAAAGCTGTGATGTTCCTATTAACATCAGCAGGATGATGGATGGGATCATAACTCTCATTTAAATTCAAGAGACTTAAAATAGCTGTAATAAAACCAGTAAACTTTTTACAAAAATCCAATTTTCAAGGACACGTATCAGCATCGATAAAGACAGGAGGTACCATAAACCATGTGTTACGTAAGGCAGGGAGGGATAAAGCATTTCCAAACCCACTTTTGCCCATATATAACAGTTTGGGTTGTTTCATTAAAATTAATAGGGAAAACTGTTGATAAAAACCAAAGTTTTAAGGAGCTGGAGCTCTGCAAATCACGGCAATGAGAGAATGAGGCACGAGCAGCCCATCCTCAGCACAGCCTTTCTTAAGGTCACCACTCACGTGAAGCACATTCCAGCCCCAGGAAGTTCCACATAAAACCTGCTCTGACACATCTCATCAACGACATTTTATGGGCAGGCATTGTTTTACCTCTTTATTTCCAATTGCTCCAGCTAAGATCAGGTTATAGCTCTGATTAATACTGTGGTATTTCCAACCAGAAGAATTTTATGTTCCAACTCCACTGTGGGGGGTCACATTAAACATCAAATTTGCTAATGAGATGTAAATGAGGCAGTTTGAAGCAAGAAGGGGTGTTAAAGCAGAGCTGGACATCCAGTTTGTTCCCTGGCTTGGGCATGGGGGAGAAGTCCCTGCTCCAACACTGCTCCCACCATCCCTGAGCCTCTTCCTGGGAATGACACAACAGCAGCTCAACTGGAAACTGCTTGTGAACAGATTTCATCCCCAATTGTTTAGCAAACAACTCAGAGATATTCCAAATTTGCAGAGAAGCTCCTCAAAATGTGAGAATAAACATGTCTCAAGTTGGGGCATGTTGATTTTTCTCCTTTTGAAGCTACATTGAGATTTGCTCAGGAAGCAGCAGCTGAACTACAACACTGCTCCTTACTGATACAACAGCACTCACAATAAATACATGAAAAATGTTATTGTGGCCTCAGTGTGTGGCAAAAGGCCAGAAAATGCCAAATGAAGCAGTTCCAGGGACTGTCTTGCTGCTCTCTTGGTGTGTCCACACTGGACAGTGAGGCAGAGCAGGAACAATTCTGGGTTTCCATGTTCCCCTTCCACCCCATGCCAATAATTTATTGCTCAGTGCACTGCAGGGAAGCCTCTGGTCCCCCCAGGGCAGGGACAGCCTGTGTGGCCACACAGCCTCAAGAACACAAAGAAATCAATCCGGGAATGAAACACCTGGGAACATATCCTAAACCTGGAAAAGTAATGGGACAACAGGCTCAGACCGACAGGGGAAACTCAGGGTATGTATTGGGAAGAAATTCGTCCCTGGGAGGGTGGGCAGGCCCTGGCACAGGTGCCCAGAGCAGCTGGGGCTGCCCCTGGATCTCTGGCAGTGCCCAAGGCCAGGCTGGATGGGTTTGGAGCAGCCTGGGACAGTGGGAGATGTTCCTGGGCAGTGGGAGGTGTCCCTGGAGCAGTGGGAGATGTTCCTGGGACAGTGGGAGATGTCCCTGGGGCAGTGGGAGATGTCCCTGGAGCAGTGGGAGATGTCCCTGGAGCACTGGGAGATGTCCCTGGGGCAGTGGGAGATGTTCCTGGAGCACTGGGAGATGTCCCTGGGGCACTGGGAGATGTTCCTGGGGCAGTGGGAGATGTCCCTGGAGCACTGGGAGATGTCCCTGGGGCAGTGGAAGGTGTTCCTGGGGCAGTGGAAGGTGTCCCTGGGGCAGAGTAAGATGTTCCTGGGGCAGTGGGAGATGTCCCTGGGGCAGTGGGAGATGTCCCTGGGGCACTGGGAGATGTCCCTGGGGCAGTGGGAGATGTCCCTGGGGCACTGGGAGATGTCCCTGGGGCACTGGGAGGTGTTCCTGGGGCAGAGTAAGATGTTCCTGGGGCAGTGGGAGATGTCCCTGGGGCAGTGGGAGATGTCCCTGGGACAGTGGGAGGTGTCCCTGGGGCAGTGGGAGGTGTCCCTGGGGCACTGGGAGGTGTCCCTGGGGCAGTGGGAGGTGTCCCTGGGGCAGTGGGAGATGTCCCTGGGGCAGTGGGAGGTGTCCCTGGGGCACTGGGAGGTGTTCCTGGGGCAGTGGGAGGTGTCCCTGGGGCAGTGGGAGGTGTCCCTGGGGCAGTGGGAGATGTCCCTGGGGCAGTGGGAGGTGTCCCTGGGGCAGTGGGAGGTGTCCCTGCCATGGCTGGGGTGGAATGAGATGGGATTTAAGGTCCCTCCAGCCCAAAGCAGTGTGTGAGCCCAGGAGCCAAAGGCAGCAGTGCTCCAGCAGAAGGCTGCAGTGGCTGTGCTGGCTCAGACCCACCTTGTTGAAGACCCAGATCTCGCCGTTGACCGTGGGCCGGGGCACGCCGTGCCCGTTGTAGTGGAACAGCACGCGCTCCTCCTTGGCATTGCGGCGCAGGGACGTGCACAGCTTCTTCACCTCGTCCACCGTGGGGTCCAGGCTCTGCTTGTACCTGGCCTGGACACAGCAGGGGACACAGTCACTGCACACAGCCTCTGAACAGACACCTTCAGCTTTCCTCTCGTGTTTCCCAGGTTCTGCACTGTGCTGCTAACCCTGAACTCCACACAAAGTGTCAGCAGGGTCTCCTCACAGCTCAGGAACACACAACAATCCTTCTCCAGCCCACAGCCAAGGACACCGCTGCAGCTCTGGGCACAAAAACTGTTCTCAAATTCTCAAAGAGAATTGAGGAGAGCAGCCTGGGAGGGTGGGACTGCATCACCTGAACTGCACAATTAACCCCAGGGTGGAACTGGACCCAAACTCATAAAATGTGAAACTCCTGAGCCAGGGCCCATCCTGGTGCAGCCAGGGCCGGGCTCTTGCACTGCCCAAGGTGCATCTTTGGAAGGACTTTAATAAATCCCTTCTTTATTCCTTTAACCCTGCCCAGCCCCTGCTCCAGGAGCCTCTCCAGGCATCAGAGCCAGCGTGGGCAGGAGCTGCTGGCTGCTCTGGGAAAGGGAAACACACAGCACTGGCAGTGGGGCTGGGTAAGCAAAGTGTGTCTGTGGTCCAGTTTAGCTCACAACTCCCTCCCAGCTCACTCACTTTTGAATTATTAATATTCAGAAAACCTTAGGAAGGTGAAATCTGTTTCAACATTAGCCAGTCTCAAAAGTAACCCCTCACTTAATTCTCAATTCAGCCTCCAACTGAAGAAATCCCCTCTTCTGAAGAGAGAAAACTGTACAGGTCAACTCTGCTCTCGAGACAAGAGGACACAAAAGGCCCAGGAATTTTACCCATTCACACATTTGGGTAAAAAGGGGGAAGAGTGATGGAGACCCCTTGGAAACAGCCCTTTGCCTTTGGAAAAATGGATGCATTTCCTCAGCTGTGGCTGTGGACACCCCGTTACTGCTCCTACGAGCACCAAGCTCAGAGCACACTGGAGGATGGAGGAGAAATCAAACTGGCAGAAACCCCAGTGCTTCAAACCCCTTTTAACCTGGCTGGGCTCAAGACACCCAGGTAGGAGCTGGTTTGTCACGCTCAAAAGTGCAGTTTTTTGAAGTAAGGCCAAATAATAACAAAGTCTTTCAACTGTCCTTTGAAAGACAAAAGCCTGGCTCTTTCTCTCTTCTCCAGAGCTGCAGAGACTGAAACCCCAGAATCCAAATAAAACCCTTCAATCTGATGTATTGAAATAAAGACCCACATTTAAGAGCAGGACAAACACACCTCTCCAAAACCTGCCATTGGGAGCCTGTTTATAAACCAAACCAAGGCCACAGAAGTTTGGGCTTTTTACTTTTCATCTGTGACAGCCAAAGATGAGAAAGTCTTAAAATGTCACAGTGAAAGAGGATGAAGGATTTAAATTGTTTACCTGAGGAGCCTGAAGAGCAGACACAGGGCTGCTCAATTAACAGTCTCCAGCCAGCAGGGGAGAGGGAACAACGAATGGAAGCATTTAATGATGGCAACACCCAAGAAAAGCAAGCAAAAGGAGGAAAAATATGAAGCAAGGAGCAGTGATGTGACACCCTCATCCTTTCTGGGAACCTCAGCACTCAGGAAAGCCAAGAGGCTGCATTAATCTTCCCACAGAGCCCTCACCTCCTCCTCTCTCCACTCAGAGTAGTGATGAAGACACTGATTTGCAAAAAATGTGCCCCTTAAATCCCAGCCTGGCTGCTGGCAGCTCCAGCAGCCACCCAAAGCACAGTGCTGGGGAATTTCAGCCTCTTTTTCCACAGGAGAACAGGCTCATTCCATCCCTCCTCACGTCCCCAGAGCATCAATATTAAACACAGCTCACAGTTAATGGAGGTGGATTCAGACTCTAAAACTAAAGTCTGTAGATTTCAATTTCCAAACTGCAAACAGATCATTTGGGGCTGGAGAAACACGAGGACGAGGGGAATGGAGGGGAGGGAGGCTGTGAGTAAGCACAGTCTGAGCCTCAGTGCCAGCTCAGGAGCCAGCTGGGAGTTTCAGATGTGACAAGAAGCAGGCAGGTGAGTAACACACCAGCCCTTTTTGTCTTTTTCCTTTCCTCCCATGGCTGTTCCTTCCCCTCCAGCTCCCAGCAGGAGCTTTCCAGCACTAATGAGTGCAAAAGGTAACAAACCCCAGAGCTGTGTGGGTTTAACCTCAGCAGCTGCTGTTGGTAGCACAGACACAACCCAGACCTTTCCCCTGTTTTTATCAGCCATTGCCCACTTCCCCAGGGCTGCTGGCCCTCCTGCCCTGCACAGGAATTGCTGGTGTTTGGAGGGAGCCCGTGCTGGACACAGGACACTCCAGCCCTCCCCTGGACACTGCATTGTCACAGCCCTGATGGGGACAGCAGCTCTGGAACGAGAGCTCCCGGTCACCTCCTGCCCCACTGAAATCTCCTGGCAAAAGCAACAACGTGCTGCCCTCATCCAGGAGATCCTCGTTGTTCTGCTCACTCAGGCAAAGTTAAAAGTTTTGTTTGTTTATTGCCACACTTCTGTGAAACACTCTCTGGTTAATCCAGCCTTGTCCCTGCTAACTTGTGGCAGGGAGGATGTCAAATCCTTAAGACATTTCACCTTTCAGTGTTGAAACTTCAGGACTGATAAAACACTGTATTGGCAAATTTGCAGGAAATAGGAAGATTTTCAATAGAAAGGAGTTCTGGCACCCAAACCAGGAAAAGAAACCAGTTTGGGGATAGCTCCAAGTGTTTTCACTGTGGACATTACCCATGTTTGGTGCTGAAATGGGAGGTGAGATGGTGCCACTCCGAAGCCGTGGTGCTGACCATCCCCTGACATCCCCACAGAATGACCTCCCAAATCATTGTCCATTTGTTTCACAAATGATTTACCTCTTCCAAAAGAAAAATAAACCAGCCAGGTGTTCACTGCCTAGCAGGGTGGAGAGTGACCTTTCCAACACGAGTCTGTCTGGAGGGGAAAACCCCTTCAGTGGATCCATCACTTCTTACCCCACTGCAATGTCAGGATGCACTGGCTGCAGAATTCCCACAGTCCTCTGGATTTGGAGCTTAAATTAATGGCCCTGCTTTGGAAACTTCACCTGACTACAGGTTTTCCCTTCATTTATGATTAAGACACGTGTGGCACTGAGGAGGAGCCGGGGCTGCAGCAGCTCCAGGGCTGTGCCAGAGGGCTTTGCTGTCACCTGAGACACCAGGAACTGGCTCGTCATCACCTCCCAAACTGGGCTCTGCTCACCCTGCCAGCTGCTGAGCCCAGGAAACTCAGCTCAGGATCAGCTCCCGTGAAAAGGAAGGAGTGCAGAGTGCCAGAGGTGACGGAACAGGGGACTGAAGTTGCTGATGTTGCTCAATGCTCAGTGGCAATGGAAAGTTCTGGAAGCCAGGCCAGGTTCCCATCACCACTGGCACCAGCCCAGCAGGCAAGAGGCGCTGCTGGAGCACCACAGCTCTTCCAGAGGGGAGATGGATTTTTTTTCTCCTTAAGGAAATATGAGGATAAATCTGTTTTCTCATCAAAGCTATAAAATTCAGATGTTCCTCTTTCATTCTCCTGCAGCCCAAGACCTCAGTGTTTGTTCCAGGAAGACTCCACAAGCCTCAGACCACAGCGTGTGTGTGATTCCACACCAAAGCCTCAGCCCCCAGCACAGGGGACACAAAGTGTATGAAAAATGTATGACAAATGTCTCTGCTGGCATCCAGAGCCTCTGCTCTTCACAAGGTATAACATCATCCTCTCTCTTCTCATTCAGAACAAATCCTGAAGTCACTCCCCTTTTATCCCTAAGATACCTTACTGAATGTGTTCCAAATTTATCCACAGAAGAAACTACTCCAACATTCAGTATTTTATACTGAAACTGCCTTTTACACCTCCTTGCAGAAGAAGGATGCTCCTACCCAGAATCTATAATGAGATATAAAAGCTTTATTTGGCTGAAGATTGGGTTTTTTTAAACAGCTTCTGGGTGACAAAGAAGCCCAAATGCAAATGGCACACACAAGGCACTGCATGTGGTGAGTTACTGTGGTGGGTAAAATAAATTAAATAGAGGCAATTCAGCTGCAGTGTTTGAGGTTTTAATGTTCCCTCCTCAAGTGCCCATTACTGGCCAGAGCAGAATTTCCCTGGAAGTGCCCAAGGCCAGGCTGGAGCACCCTGCTTCAGTGGAAGGGGCTGGGACTGGATGGTCTGGGAGGTCCTGTCCAACCCAGTTCCATGGTTCCATACCTGCAGGACATGGACAATCCCAGGACTGGAAGGTTTCCTGCCCTGTGGAACCTCAGGGAGCAGGGCTGGCTGGGATTTCCTGGAGGAACCAGTCCCACCCCAGTTATTCCAGTGCAGAACCCATCACTTCCACATCCAGGGCTGTCCAGCCCATGGCAAAGGCTCCCCATGGTGGATCCCAAACTCTGAGATCAGCTTTCCCCGATCCTCAGCAATGCTTGCTCCTAATCCAAACTCCAGGGACCACCCCAGGGTGCAGCTGCCACGAGGAGCAGATCTGCATCCCAGTTTCCAAAGGCAGAGGAGACATCAAACCTGCGACTTTGCCATGCACACAGCCAGCCTACTTCACATCATTTCATTAAAAGGAATCAAAGCAAGCTAATTATTCCAAGAGAGGGGTTTTTGGAACAATGCCCAAATTGGAAAAACTCAACTAATAAGAAGCTTTACAAAGAAGTGACTGAAACCCAAGAGGAAAGACAGCAGCAGCTTCCAGGGCAAGGGCAGGCAGGTTCCACAGCAGCTCCCCTGGCTGTGTGGACAAACCCATCCCTGCTGCTCAGGGTCCATCCTGGATCAACATCCCCGTGCTCCAGGAGAAATCCAGCCACACTGAGGTAAATATCTCCCAGGCAAAGGATAAAACCACCCCAGACAGAGATGTTCCTCAGACTCTTGAAGACCTATTCAAGATGAACACTAAAAATCCTGGATTAAGTTTTCTTTCAAGTGAAGAGTATAAAACTGAATTAATTCATATTCCACTTTATATGAGGCAGCTGCCAGTTTGATGCAACGTGTTCCTGAGAGTGTCTGGAACGAAGTGGGGCTCAGACACATAAAACAGGGACATAGATGTCAAAAATTCAGAGCCAGGATGAACATGTGGTGAACACAGCAAAGCAACACCATTATATTTTACTTTTTAAATCTCCTGAACACATTGGAGCATCAAAGGAATGAACAGGAACATGGCAAAAAAGAAAAAAAAAAAGAAAAAAAAAAGGAAAATCCAAGCTAGGATCAGACAATTTGAGCAAGCTGAGAAGCCCAGAGCTGGTGCAGCCATCCCCAACCACTGTGGGTGACACAGTGAGACCCCCCAGTTCCCAGCCCTCCATCCCACCTCCAGGAACCAAAAAGTATAAACTGAATTATCTCAAGCTGAATATTCATATTGAATTACTGAGCACCACCTGTAGATGGTAAAATCCCTCTGAAAGCACCTGAGTACCAGGAAAGGGGAAAGCAGGAAGAATGGCATCAGTTTCTAAAGGAATCCAGGGGAAATCCAGGCTGAGCTCTGTGCTGGGCACGTTGGTGGAATAATAATAAACAAACAGAACCATGAACAAACACTTTGGGGAAGAGCCCATTCAGCATCTCTAATGAGAAGCCAGACTTCTCAAATCAAACCCTTATCTTGTAGAGCTTTCTAAAGAAATCAAAGAGCACCGAGATGAGAGGAAGGATCTTTTTGATATAAACCCATTTGGTTTCCCAGAGGATATTTAGCAAGATCTCGACACAGATTTAGAGGAAAGTCCATATATAAAGACTTGCTGATAAAACAGGCAGGTGGGGGAGAATCCCTGCTTTTGTCCATGGAGGGAAGCTCCAAGAGGCTCTGCTGTTGTGTGACTGCTGCAGCACATTCCCGATGATTGCTGCCAGGGAGGGGCAGGAGCACTGCCTGCTGCTGCCAGGGCTGATCCAGAGGCACTGCAGCGCTCAGCACAGCTCTGGCAGAGGATTTGCACTGCCACTTGTTTTATACTCACCCATTTCCTCTCCACAACTCCATTACTCCAGGCTCCTCCCGGTGTTCTGGCTCCATGTGATGCCAGGCTGGCCTGCTTCCAGGCCTCCTGAGGGGGAAGCTGTTCTAGTGAAAAACTACAGGCTGCACTCACAAACAAAAATACTTTGTTCTCTGGTTCATCCAAAACGGTGATTAATAACCCAGCCCTGCGATTCAGCGTGCTTTCCTTCTGACACTCACTGAAGCACAGCTCTTTTCTTGCATCAAAGGAAGATTTAGGATCCTGCATCTACACTGGCTTTGGAGACACATCAAAGGACAGGCAGATTTAGAGCTGCACACGAACACTTTTGGGTTTGCACAGTAAGAATGCCAGCCCAGGTGGGCTGCAGAGCTCGGGGAGCACACACCAAACCTGCTGTGTGATAAGCTCAGAGATAACTCAGCACTGTAAGAAGTGACTGCAGTTCATCCCCAGTACCCATCAATCACAAACCCAATCACCTCCAGCTCACATGGCCACAATAACTCTTGGGTTGGACACATCATGCAAATACAAACTCTTCTGAACCATATCCACAGACTCCAATCCTCTTAATTTCATATTAAAAAAACCCCAATACCTCCTTTTAGGTGTTTTAATTTTAGGCTGTGGGCACATGAAATTACCCTGATGCAAATTCATGAGGATTAGGCCAAGATAATAAAACCTGCATATTAAAGTACAAGGGAGTGTGCTGGAAATCCCAAATTGACGTTACAGGCAGCAGTTTAACCTGGTTAACACACGCCAGGAGAAAACATTACTGATAAAATTATTAGTCATTGCTAACTTGAAAAATATTAATTACAGTGAAGACAAACTATAACTTAGAGATGTTTTAATTTAAATACTGAACTAAGCCAAAGGGAGACTCTTGGCAGCCTGAGGCAAGTCCTCTGCAGATATTGGGTGCATTTCAAACCCCTCTCCATCTCCCCTGTGCCAATTCCCTCTGGGGCAGCCCGAGGCTCCTGGACCTGCTGATGCCAGGACAGGATTGTGGCTGGAGCCAGCTCTGAGCGTGGCACATCCCCTCCTCTGCCTGGAGCCAGCAGAGTGGGGACTTTACCTTCCCTCTGCAGAGTCTCTGACCTTGCTTTCAAGTCCAATGTGAAATGAATTCCAAAGTACCTAATCCTCACTGTGCAGGCTCGGGATCCAATAACACTTCCAAAAAAAAACGCCTCTGAGCAGTTTGTTCATGAGAACTGATGTTGACAGGGAAGACAAAAATCAGGACAACCAACCTTGAGCTGCTGCTACAATACATCCACGAGACAGGTGTGTTCCTCAGCAGTTACAAGCTGCTTCACACTGCAGGCTTGTGCCAAAGTTCACAGAAATTCCACCCACCAGCCTCCCGTGTTTGGTACAAACCCTTCCCTGTCTGCTCAAAGAAGCGTTCTGAGAGGGCTGTGTAAGTAATTGCTTCCTCTGAAACAAAGGGAATGGTAAAAGAACTCAAATCTGCTCCTCAGATGGCAGCTCTGCACCCTCAGCCTGGTGACAGCTCCATGGGTCTCATCACAAGGTGCCCTAACAGGATTTTAAGAACACCCCAGGTCACATCTTTCAAACCTGCTTAGTCAAACAGCATAACTCCTGAGCATCAGCAGCAGCTCAGCTCCATTCCTTCTCTAGAACATCACTTTTAACAGCTCTTTAAGGTTTCAGGCTCTGCATCTTCTTGTTTCTTAAACAGAAACCTGGATCTTTCTGGGAGCCCAGTCCAGGCTGCAGGAGCACAAACTGGGTGTTTTTATACCCTGGCCAAAGGCATCGTGCTCCAGGGAGGAGCTGCAAGGCCAGGGCCCTGCAGGGCAAGAGCTTCATCTTCTCAATACTAAAAAACTGTTCAGTAATTTCAGTTCTCCTCTGGTTCCAAAGTAACTGCTCAATGGAGCAATTTCCTGATTAAAAACACCTTAACCAGTCAGGAGAAGGAAAGTGAATCATTCCAAGGTTTATGCTTTGCTAATCTCCACAGGAAAGGAGTTAAAACCAAAGCACCTCAGGATTTTCTCATTCTGCCTTAGAGAGGAGCAGGAATATAAATAAAAATGTCAATAGTTTCTTCTGTTAACTCTAAGTTTTCACAAGGCTGGTGTCTGTTAGCAAGAGGCTCCTAAGGCAGCACCCTGTGCTTGTCCTGCTCTCCAAGCCCTGGAGATCCTCTCCAGGGGATGCAGGTGCTGCTCTGTGCCCAGGGATGCTGCCAGGGGATCTGCTCCTCCCTGTCCCCCAGGCCAGGGATTCAGCACTCCCCACCCAACACAAAGACAAGGTGTTTTTAAATAGGTCACCCAGAGCTGGCTGGTAATTACAGAAACACGTTAATCAGCTTTGCCAGGCAGAGCTGCTTTTCTCTCCAAGAGCCTTTTCCTATCAGCTCTTCCTTCCCATCTCTGACAAGCCGACATCAATGGTCACAGCAAAACACCCTCAAAAACACAAATCTCTGCCAGTTCTGGCCCCATTTTTATAACAGAGCACAAACCAAAACAGGCATGAGGAATAAAACATGCAAAATGAAGTTATTGCCAGAAGTGTGGGAAAGAAGGCGAGGGCTCTGAACAGGAGTTCAGCTGCTGGCTGATCCCCTTCCTTCGAGCACATCCTGCCCACAGAACTCCAGGCTTGCAGCAGATGCCAAGACCCACAGGATTTCAGGATTTTCCCACTAAACTGACTTTGCAAGTTTGTTGACTTAGCTCCAGAAGGCCAGACCGTGCTGTCTGCAGTGCACCAACAGCTCAGTTCACAGAACAGCTTCATGCCACTTCCCGGTCTCTGCAGCTCAGAACACCCTTCCCCACAGCAGCCCAAGCCTGCAACTCTTTCCTTCCCTTTTGTGACTCATTTTTCCAGGAGAATCTCTGAGAAATCAGTATTAAGTACACTACTGCTGCAATTTCACAGTTTCCTCTTTCAGTGGTGTGTTAAAGATTTATCAGGGTTTTTTTTTCCTCACTATCAAAAGCATTAAAACATGAGTTGTACCCAGAGCTGCAGCAGGGAGCTTCCCCCTTGCACAGCCAATTCCCAAATCCTCAGTTATCCCAGGAGCCCTTCCATGTGCAGCTGCTGCCAGTGCAGTGCAGGGTGCCCCAGGGAGAGCTGTCAGCACAGAGGAGCAGCTGCTCTGAGCCCCAGGCTTGGGATGCTGATCACCTGCAGAGCCACCAAAGGGAAAACTACAACCACTGACTCATTTCTCCTCATTTTCTCCATATTCCCAAGGCATTAAAGAGGGGGTTTCATCCTTTACCACGTTTGAAACCTGTGCTTTTCTGGCCTGGTGCTTCCAGAGGGACACTCAGTGAAGCAGCAGTGACACCCTGACCAGCACAGGTTTTCACACAGAAGGAGAACAGCAATAACTGGGTTTGACAATTAGACTTGTTGACTCCATTTCTATTGCAGGCTATTTTTTTTTTCCCTGAAAAAAAAACTGTGCTGGTTTATGCTGAAGACAGTTGATCTTTAACAAGACAGCAAAGGATTGATACAGCAGAATTTTGCAGAGCCTGAAATAGCTGCCAAATTCAAGAGGCTGTTGGGAAATGAAAACCAACAAACATAGTCCTCCAAAGAGAACCTGGTTTTGTTAAACAAGGTCACACTGTCTTTTTGTTGTTTTTTTCCTTCCTATTCATTTTTTTCTTACATGTACCTACATCTGCAGCTATCTCCAACTGGAGACCAAATACCAGTTTTTCCATGTTCCCCTTTGGAATTTTACAGTATTTCTTCTGCAGGAGCAATTAGTATTTGCTGTTGTTTTAAAGGAAAAACCCCACAGAAATAAAGGAAAAGTATGACTCACTGAGAGACCAATAATTAGGTCATGTGTTCAATTAGTTTTCATGCTTAAGTAGTTACTCTTTAGGAAATGCTCCCCCTTTGATGTGCAGCAGCAACTTCCCAATTAATTAGGCAGAAAAAAGCAATGAAGGAATGAAACCTCAGACACCGAATCAAAGCCCAGCGATCTCTAATGAGGGGAACAACAGCATCAACAACAGACAACATGCACTAAAAGGTAGAGGCTTTCAATGATCCATTTCAATGTCTTGGCTGTACTTCCTTTGAAATCAAGAGAAAACTGTTGGGAAGCAGACTAGAAGAGAGGGAGAAGCAGCCTGCTTGATCAGAAAATCACTGTTTCCTTGAAGGCCTGCCACAAAAGAGATAATTTATCCAGATTGTGGGAGATGTTTCCTCAGAGACCATCACTGGTGCAGGCAGGAGGCACCACACATCAGGTGAGATGGGATCAGGGAGAAATGGGAAACCTCCTCTTTCCTTTTCTTTTTTCACTGGAACAGAAGCAGAAGTGCTGTGTTCCAGTGCCCATTCCACCCCCAACCTCCAGCTGCAGGCACCCCCAGACACCACAACTTGATTTCAAGCCACCCTTCCCAAAGGCTTCCTACAAGTTTATTTAATCTTGTCTTCTAGATTTCCCCAGTCCCCATGCAGGATTTTCATCCCCCTTGGTGGCTCACAGTTCTCCTTCACCCCAGGGAAGCCTGTTCAGGTATAATCCACTCAGCTCTAATGAAATCAGCTCATTCCAGCAGAGAATTAAAACAGCCCAAATGACTCTCTTAGCGAAAAAGAGAGAAGAAAAAGGGAGGCAAAATTGTAGCACTTGAATTAAAGAATCAATACTGTAATTGACTTTGTTTTACACAGGTGGGCGTGAGGGGGAGGATTCTTTGGGATGAGCTGTTTCAGACCCTTGGCCTCGCTGCTGCTGGTTGTTGCAGAGGTGCAGGAGCCCTGGAAGGGCAGGAGGGGAGTGCTGATGGCAAATCTCTGCCCTCGTGCTCCATGCAGCTGCTTCCCAGAGGACACTCCATGGAAGAACTGCCCTGCAGCTGGAAGGGCTCTGCACAAGAGATCCCAGGGGAACAGTTCAGCAGGAGCTGGAGCCATGGAGGAGCTGTGTCTGAATCCTCACCTCTGCTAGGAATGGTTATGAACTGTGGAGTTTGGCTTTCCAGGCAGGGCTGGGAAAGCTCAGCAGAGAATAAAGGACAGGACTGCAAACAGCAGCTGGTGCAGGAGTGCCACTGGGGTCTGTGCACCAATAAAATCCCAACAGAAGCATCAAAATGACTGAGTGAAGGAGGAACAGCTCCTGTGAGTGTCCTGGTCAGTTCAGAGCTAAAGGGAGAACCTGGTCAAAAGCCAGAGCAAACGAAGAGGGGAAAAAAAAATCTATCATTTCATGTAAATTTAATAAACATATGCTCCAGACTATCTCATACCAGGTCCTGAATTATGGAAACTGTGCCTCATCCAACCCCAGCCCTTGTCTCCACAGCACATCCACAGGGATGGAGGCACAGGGCCCTGGGCTGCCCAGGGAGGGCTGGCAGCCAGGGAAGGAGAAGCAGGGGAATAAAGCCTGGCACCCTCCTAAGGGGGCAGAGCCATCCCATTCCGAGCTCGAGGCACAGGCTGTGTGCAGGGATCAGCACACAGCACTGCCAGCTCCAGCCTGGAGCCTGCAGAGAACTCAGAGACTGCACAAGCCCTTCATCCTCCCCAGGCAGCTCTGCAGGGCTGCAGCTCCACTGCCAAACTGGGACTTGCAGAGCAGTAACTGCTGCTCATAAACCTCCCTGAGCTCCTGCATCCCCAGAAACCATCCCACTGCAGCAGGCTCGCTGCTCACAGCCCTCCACTCCTGTCTTCAAAGGCTCCTGACTCTTCAGCCCCTGCCTTTGCACTGCCACAACCTGCAGTGCTGCCAAAAAACTGAATTTATACCCCAACCACAGGGAAATACTTACTGCTCCCTGCCAGCACAGAGCCATGCTCACGCTGGGCACCTGCCCCAGGGCTGCACCTCACACAGGCAGGGTTCTGCAGGGGTCAGCAGCACACAAATCCCACTGCAGCCCATTCCTTATCCAAATGTTTTAAATACAGAGCTGCACCTCACACAGGCAGGGTTCTGCAGGGGTCAGCAGCACACAAATCCCACTGCAGCCCATTCCTTATCCAAATGTTTTAAATACAGAGCAACCTCCCAGAAAGACTCAGTTATTTTATTCTGGGCAGTTCTGTCTCAGCCAAAGGTTCCTTTGCCGGTGTTCCCCGTGGATCCAGGCCCTGCCAGCAGGCAGCTCCAGTTCCACCCAGCTCCTCCAGCCATTCCCACCCACTGCCAGCAGATTCCCAGACCAAGGAGCAATCCCAGGGAAGGTTTTCCCCTCCAGTCAGGCATTCCCTGGTCCTGTGCTCTTCACTTTCACTCCCTTTTCTCCTTCCATTCTCAGCTGCTTAAGCAGCCCCTTTGATCCCTGTAATTGAAACTCTTTCCAGATTACCCTCAGCTTTAACCCCTTCCCCTCCCAGTAAAACTCAAGCCCCAAAGCCAAGGGAGTGTTAGTGTAGAGCTGCCTTGGTTTTCCTTCCACTTTTTCACCAGCAGCTCAGTAATGTCTGCACTGAACTGCAGAACTCTTTACTTGTTCAGAGAACTCTCTATCAAGGCAGATCGAGCCCACAGCTCTGTCATCTCCCATCCTCTCCCCCAGTACAATCTTCATTTGAGAACTGCATGAAATGACTGAATATTGCTAAACTGCAGGATTTTGCAGAGGAAACAACAGCTGAAGTGGTTTTTACTCCCGCAGCACACGAATTTATGTAGCTACGCTCCAATAAAGCAAAGTCCTAAATTTAATCAGAACAAATACTTCAAGCAATGGCAAGCTGATAAATTATTTAGAGAGGGGCTCAATAAGACCTGGAAGGAAATATCCATCAGCTGTGCAGCCTGGGAGCTTCCAGAAACAAGGAATTTTCATGCTTTACCCCTTTTACCTTTCAGAAAAGCTGTTTGCACTGAGCAAGGAGGGGGATGTTTGAGCAGAAGCAGCCAAGGACTGGCTGGCAGCAGTGCCACAGCCCTGGTCCCAGTGGTCACCACTGCCACCATCCCCTGCCAGCCATCAGCACCACTGAGGATCCACAACAAGGAGCTGAAGACAGCAGCTCCTGCTGGAAGGAACTGACAGCCCAGGAGTATTTCAGGAGATTGTCATCATCTGCTCTTTTTTCCAGACTGCCTGGTTTTCCCCAAATTGTCTTCCTTCCATCCACTCCTCAACCATTCCAAGCCCCCAAGAAACAGACAAAACTGGATGTATTAGTATTTATATGAAAGCTCTAGGAAATTCAATAATGTTCCTATTGTTTTATTGCAGATGGCACACCAACTTCTCTTTATTACTGCAGAAAGCTCCAGAGCCCTGTGGAGTGCAATAAACTAGGACGTGTTTGGCTTTGCAATGTGTCAGGGGCTGTGATTTCCTGCAGGAACCAGGGAACCAGCCCAGCTCTGGGATTGCCTCCACCAGGCCCACGCAGGGAACCTGCTGCTCCTGCCCTGCCCCTCCTCCCCCAGCACCAGGACTCACACAGAGAGCAGGAAAGGGCTTCTTTTCACCTTTGCTCCAAGATGCTTTTTCTCCTGTTTGATTTCAGACACCTTTCGAATTTTCTGCTAAATTCTTGGGCTGCTGAGATTTAAAAATTGGCCACGTGCCACGAGGAAAAACACAGAAAGGAAATTCTCTTAACTGTACCCAAATATCTGCCATGAATGCTCCAAGACATAAATACCCTCAGAGAAAAGGCCAGCAGGAGCCCCAGGAACAGCCAACACTCACCCTGGGCTGCCAGTTCTCATACTGCTTCTGCAGGTTGGCCCCGATGGTCTCCAGAGCTTTCTGAGGCCCCATGGACAGAGGATCTGGGAACAGAACACACAGCAGCATTGCTCACCCCAGCTCTCTGAGGGATATTTTCATGCAGGTTCTTTTCATTATTAAACTCATGAACACCTCTGTTCCTTGTGGAATTTACCTGGGGGCAGCACCCAAAAATTATCCCCGGATTCCTGAGCCCAGCAAAATCCCAGCTCTGTTACAGACTGACAAATGTGGAAGATTTCTCTCACTGAGGTGCTAAAAACAATTTTGTTTTGAAAGACAGGAGAGGCATTGCATTTGTTTCTTTTAATAATGAAATAAGGTTTCCATTGTAAATAATGACAAGAACTCAAATTGGTTAAATATTTGATGACAAACATTTTCTGTTGATGAATGCAAAATCCTGCTTCATTTACTTCCTTTGCTTCCTGCTGCAGAGATTGTGTGCCATTTGTAATATTTAAGAAGTTAATTTTATTGCTAGATAATTACCACAATCCATACATAGCAATACAATTCCAGGCCACGTGCTTTATTCAAACACCGTGGACATATAATTAAACAATTAACAAGTTTTCTTAAACCCCACAAGCTAATATTTTCCTATTTAATATCAATTATTTTAAAAGCACTAAACCAGATCAGTGAAGGGGGTTGTTTTCCCAGCTTTTGCAAATATACTTTTGCTAGAAACAAAATGGAATAAAGCAGGATGAAAGCAGGATTTTTGAGAGTTATTTTTCTTTAATGAATAAAAGCATTTTAGGTGCAGCAGGACCTGCAGGTGGCTCTGCTCAGTGGCCATTTGTCACCTGGGGTGAGCAGCTGTGACCCCAGCTCAGCTGTGAACAGCAGCAGCTGCACCCCAGAGAGTTCCCCAGACCCTGCAGGTGTGGCACAGACATTCCTGCACCCACTCCCTGCTCCTGGGATTGAAAAACATCAGATATTTCCCCAATTGCCTTTCCCAGAAATTTCAAGTTGGCTGCAAATGGAAGGAGCACTTGTGTGCATAAACAGACTGAAAATTTAATTACAAAAGTGCATTCAAAATTCTCTTTGCTAATGATAGGCACTAATGACTTTATTTAAGTGACTCTGCAATGCTCCTGTGTGTCAATGAGAGCTCAGGGCTGCTCTCAGGTACCTGCCTGTGCCTGCCCAGGGCTCTCAGCAGTGTTTCCAGGTTAAAAACCTGAGCTGCTGTGCTTCACAAAGCAGGGAAGGCAAGGTTAGAAAATCTGCTGGAAGTTTTTAAGAAATTCTGTTTGTGCAGTGATTGATTTGCTCCTGGGGCCTGTCAAAGCCCCGAGCTGAGGATTCCAGTGCCCAGCGTGGGACGTGCTGGAGCCTGAACATTCCCAATTCCCAGATAAAAACCAAATCTCTCTGAGAAAGCTGCTGTACACAAGATATTTACTTCTAATATTCAGAATTGTCTCATCTTGATAATTAGACTTTTTTCTCCAAAACCAAAGCAACTTTTAATTTCTTCACAAGAAACCCTAAGAATTTAGTGCAATGCTGCATGAAAATGGCAAACCCAGGTGCTGGAACTGCACAAGACATCCTTAGGAATAATTCCAGGTCTTCTGAATGATTCCAATTAAAACAGCCCCAGAGCAGGCACCTCAAAACACAGCAAGGTGTTTCACAAACCTCACTGCTCAGCTGGGTGAGGCAGAGAAGGGAGATTGGAAGCTTTGCAGATCCCAGAACTCTGAAGGTGTCTCTGCCCAGAGATTCCCTTTAGATATTTATAAATCTAAAATAATTACAAGAAAGCAAAGCAGCTCATTAACAGCTGTTTTCCTCCAGGGTTTCTCATTTCAGAACACAGCAGGAGAGGTGACCCATGGCAGCAGCTGGGGCTGGACTCTTCATTAACCCAGAGAAAAATCAGATCCCAGTTTCCCTGCTGCTCAGCCCAGTTTGAAGCCCTGGGAATGCAGAGCTTTGGGATGAGCTCTGTGCTGTGGGACTGGGGGCACTCACCAATCCAGCACTCCAGGCGGGCACAGGGAGTCGTTTTCACCACGTCTGGGGGGTCCACGCCGACGTTGAGGCACAAAACTAAGGCAACACTTACAGTCTTCATCTGCAAAGACAGGCAAGAGCACAGCCCTGAGTGCAGGAACCTTCCAGCATCACCACTCCCAGAACCTCTGCAGGCCTTCAAACAACCTCTCCTACCTGCTCTTTCACATGGACTATTTTAAGCGAGGCCTGACTGATGAAATTTTTCATATTTTTTATTAGAACAGTACTTAGACTCTATGTTACTATTTTTGTTATTATTTCCAGAGCCCATTCTTCTCTTTCTGAGCATGGAAATGGATACCAGTGAACTTCTGCTACCCATCCTAAATTAGCCATTGTCCAACTGCAACACATTATTAAAACATGAGACAATGCTATTCAGGGGCCCTGACCAATATTATAATGCAGTGTGTGATCTCTAATATTGAAACCAAAAGAATTAAAATGGAAGAACTCCCAAGTGACAAACAAAACCATGAAAAAATTAAAACAAACAGACACACACCAGAACAAAGATATTTAGTGCATTTTTTATTTTGTTTTCTTCACGTGTTGGTTTTTGTGTAAGGAGAAATCCTGGTGTGGCTCCAGCTGCTGCTCCAGGTGGGGTTATCCCACCCAGGCACCCCAAAACCTCCATTAAACCAATGACAAACCACCTTGGCCAGCTACAAATACTGCTTGAAATCCAGCACTCCACATCTCCCTGGGTTTTGTTTCTGCACTCCCTCAAGCCAACACCTAAAGCAGAGGAGGGAAACAGGAGCAGTGAGGAGGCTCTCAGGGACTGCCACATCCCCACCTCCCCAGGGGGCTCCGTGCAATCCACGACAGAAGGGGAAAAACAATCCCAAATTTCACACTTAGAGAAAAGCCTGGAGCCACAGAAATGTGGAATGTGTACAGAAAGTGGAGCAGCCAGACACCATTCACAGGCTGCACACCAGGACAGAAATCCTGCAGCGTTTCCTCACTCCCGTGGCCACGATGGGGAACATGGAATAAGAAAGCAGCAAGAGCTGTGGTTTGTGGCTTCATCCCAAACCATGCTCCTGCTAACAAACCCTGCAGTCCTGGAGGAGCTCCTCGTGCCAGGAATTACCCAGGACCAAGCAGCACTGTGCAGCACAGAGATGGAAACAGGAGAGGAATTCCCTGCTCGGGATTTCACAGGGAGTGCCCACGGATGGGGTGGAGAGGCCAGAGCTGCACTCAGCACTCAGGATATGTGTCTTAGAGCAAAGCCAGGGATGTGCACAGAGACACCAGAGTCACTGCAGGACCAGGGACATGCACAGATAAATCAGTCACTGCAGGACCAGGGACATGCACAGAGACACCAGAGCCACTG
>NC_031786.1:813552-818020 GCF_001522545.3 Parus major | reverse complement strand
CACTGCAGGACCAGGGTGAGGGGCAGCCCGGTCCTGCAGAGCCCTCAGTGCCCAGGAGCACCCAAAAGCAGCACCCCAAAGCACCTGAGCCCTGCACAAGCCTGGGGACAGCTCCCCAGCCACCCCAGGCACTGCCAGCTCCTAGGAAAGCCAGGCAGCTGCAGGCCAGGCAAGGGCACAGATGCTGCCAGAACCATCCCACGCTGCCACACACACACTCAACACCCCAGGGAAACACTGAAAACCACACAAAAAATGACTTATTAGACGTGGAAACACATAAATCATCCTTCCAAGAGAAAGTATCCTGCCAAGCAATCTTCTCCATCTCATTTATTTATTGTTTCCCATTTGCAGTCTAATACTGACTTATTTTTCAGTATTTTGCTGGTAATATCTGATTGGCGGCTTATGCTGAACAGGCTGATATTTCTTTTCCAATCCCAGGTTCAGGGTTTTAAATAAGTGTTTCTCCTGGAAAACCTGACAGCAAACCCATGAGAGAAACAGGAATTGATCCCAGAGACAAATGGGGTGATTTCCCCTCTGCCACCTCCCCCAAAGGGAGAACTCACACCATTTGTTCTGCTAACAGGGAGCACATCCCGAGCTACAGCTCATCCCTGTCCCCCCTGACCTCTCCTCACAGCGAGGATTTTATTCTCAATATCCCTGGGTAAAGTCTCTCCCCATCCTTTCTGCAGCTCTTCCAGGCCCTGCAAGGCCACAGTGAGGTCACCCCAAAGCTTCTCCTCTCCAGGCTGAGCATTCCCAGCTCTCCCAGCAGAGCTGCTCCATCCCTCTGCTCATCCTGGAGCCTCCTCTGGGCTGTGCAGCAGCTCCAGGTGCTCCCTGTGCTGCTCCCTGTGCAGGTGGGCTCTCAATGCCCCTGCCCTGCTGCCCACGCTGCCTCAGCCCGGCTCAGGGGGGTTTGGGGGGTTGTTATGGAACTAATTATTATTATAATATATTATCAGTTATGGAACTGATCAAAAAACCCCAAAATCCCCGAGCCCAAAAACCCCAATAATGCTTTAAACCCCAATAATGCTTTAAACCCCAATAATGCTTTAAACCCCAATAATGCTTTAAACCCCAACAATGCTTTAAACCCCAATAATGCTTTAAACCCCAATAATCCTTTAAACCCCAATAATCCTTTAAACCCCAACAATGCTTTAAACCCCAATAATGCTTTAAACCCCAATAATCCTTTAAACCCCAACAATGCTTTAAACCCCAATAATGCTTTGAACCCCAATAATGCTTTTCCCATTTCTAAACTCTTTTGGAACACGCCAGAAACTTCACTGCATATTTAAAGGTTCTTCATACAAGCAGTACAAGGACATTCTCATCTGTCATTAAGACAGTGGAAATTTTCTTTTCCCCATTTCAGGAGCATATCCATCAGAATACATTTCCATGGATTTTTGTTAGAATTTAAAAATGAAGCAGAAGAACATTTGGCAAGTTTGTAAGAAAACCAATATCCAAAATGCTTTGTCAGCAGAGGCTCAAGATCAAAGCACAGCAGCTCTTCCTGTGGGCTCTGCACTTTGGAGTGTCATTTGTATGTTAAAAAATGGGATACAACTCCCAAGCTTGTAGTGCACCCGATTTAAAGTGATTTAATAACTCTGGGTCAGAACCTGCAATACTTAAATGGCAAAATCCACTCGGTCAAAATGCTCTTGCTGAGAAGGGATGGCAGAGAATTCATCCCAAAGCCATGGGAAATGGGACTCAGGGAGCACAGGGAGTTCTGAGTCTGCTCAGAAGAGAAGCTGCTTATTAAAGCATTTGACACTAAAATTTACATCTTATGCTAAAGACCTTTTAAAATATTCCTAATTCACCTCTTATCTCATTTAGAGGCCAAACAGATCTGCAGGTGAGTACAGTGCAATATCTACAGGTATTTTCAGCTAGGAAAAAAACCATTATGTTCTGGGTTTGATTGAAAATGTGAAGTTTTATCATCCCAGGGAGCTCACCTGATCCCACTGGAGTATCCCTGAGAGTGACTCCAGGCCAGGCTGGAACTGAGACACCCATTTATTTCAGCCTGAGTGAGAACAGGTTTGTAACTCAGAGCCATTGAACTGCTTTATATTCCAGTTCAAGTAATACCAAGGAAAGTCAGTGCATTTATGAGAAATTCTGCATTTTGTGGTACATCTCAGACTGGACGTTTTAGACCCCATTAATATTTGATTTTTACACTACAATTTGCAAGCTGAAAACTTTCTGCTTAAACATTACCCAGATGAACACTCAAGTGTTAGAAACCTGCCTGGGTTTATGCCAGTGAGTTCAAATTGCTTCTGGGAGTTAATACAAACACGAGATTAAGTCAGCATTAAACATGAAATATCTGCAGCTACATTATTTTACAGAGTTGAGGATGAAGTTATCAGCATTAAACACAGATCCTGGGACAAATTTCCAAATTCCAAATCCTCATATGAATCTCATTTGAAATCCCTCCCTGGCCAGGAGGCTCAATTTCCTGAATCCATTCTCTTCTTGAAGCCTTCATTTTTTCACATTTTTCTCTACACACTTTTACAGATTTAAGACAAATCTCTTCAGACCAGCGAGGCTTTCCTCAGGTAACTCCTGGGCTCCTTTGGAGACCTGCCATGAGATGCTCCAGCAAGGAGGGCTCTGGAGAGAGCAGGAACAGCAACATTTAGCAAGAGGAAACATTGTTCTCCCCTGAGTTCAGCTCCCTCTGCAACACCAGGAGTTCCTGCTCGCTCCCTTCCCCTTCCCAAGAGGTGACACCTGCCCTGCATCATCCCCAGGGCTGTGACAACACCTTCCAGTGAGGAAGGCAGGTCTGGGGACAGAACGAGGCTGAAGGTACAGAACAGGCACACAAAGCCTTCACCTTCTGCCCCATCACACAAAAACCAGTGTCAGGCTCCTGGAGGAACAATTCCCAACAAATCCCACTTGGATTTTTCCCCCTTTCCCCCAGCCAGGGGAACAGAGCTCACTGATGCCTCTCAGCTCCTGTACCACTTGCAAGGTGAAGCATCTTAAAAAAGAGATTTCTGTTTCAAGGAATTTTTTTTTTTTAATGTAAAGTTTCAAATAAATAAATTGTTATGGAAAAAAAAAAGATCTCCATGTGCTTCTCCACATCCAGAAAAGCAGCAGAATGCAAAGAACTCCTTCAAGTTAACATTAATAATTCAACAGCTCTGCAGGTTGTCTCCAGCCATCTGCAGCCCAGAGTCAGCTCCTGGTGTGCCAGCCTGCTCTAGATTCCTCCATCAACTCCTCCTGAGGGCTTGGATTCCTTCTCTAGCCCAAATGCAGCACTAATACTCTGAATTTTCTTCAGGGGTTTATTGTGTCTGTTTGCCCAGTGAAGGCTGCAGCTCCTCACGAAGCCTGCTCTGACCTGCTGTCCTCAGTGCTCACACTCTGAGCACTCCCCACACTCCTGAGATCTGCAGGCACTCACTGCCCAGGGATCCACGTGCATTCCCTGCTCTGGGAACAGCTCCTCAGGGACATCCACAGCCCCCAGAGAGCCAAGGTGACCGTGTTACCCACCGTGTTCCAGGCTATAAACTCCAGACTGGAGCAGGCTGATTGTGTCTGTCTCAGCACAGCAGCCAAACGCTGCCTTCCAACCACCCTGGGATGCTCAGAGCCAAAATGGGGTTTCCTTCCCTGTCAATCACTTCTCAAAAATAATCAAAATAACAGAAAGCAAACGTTTTACTCCTGTGATCTTTGCTGTCTTTATACAACCTGCAAAAGAGCCAACAAGAGGCGTCTTCCAGATGTCATTCCCCATTTCCCTGTGCCGAGGGGTTTCATCCTTGCCTGTGCTCTGCATTCCTGCAGCCTTCTCCTCCTCGCTCCACGGCATTCCCACTCCTGTCTAGCACCGGCTCTCAAAGGTGTCCTTCTTCCCAGGCTGACTGATGCAGCTTCAGATCTTCCTTACAAACTGTTCCTTCAAACCATTCCTAGACAGCCCCCTCAGATCTTCCGGGAGCCAATAACTCGGGATGCACTCGGAGCGTTTGATCAGGAGCCGCCGTCTCGTTTGAGGAATCCCTGAGCCACAGCCAAGTGCTCCACATGCAAATTCCTTCCTGCACCAGGAACCTTCCCCAGCGTGCAGGAGAGCAGGAGGAACGGTCAGCACAAGCTCCATCAGTTCATGTGCAGCCTCAGGCTGTGCTGAAGGCACAGAACACTGGCCCTGCCTCACAGGGCTCATCCCCTCCATCCCTCCGAGGGCTTTCAGCTCCTTCCTGGGGCTGTGCCAGGGACAGAGGGCACAAACCTCACTGTGCCAGGGACAGAGGACACAAACCTCACTGTGCCATGGACAGAGGGCACAAACCTCACTGTGCCATGGACAGAGGACACAGACCTCACTGTGCCATGGACAGAGGACACAGACCTCACTGTGCCATGGACAGAGGACACAGACCTC
>NC_031786.1:808062-813057 GCF_001522545.3 Parus major | reverse complement strand
CACAAACCTCACTGTGCCATGGACAGGAGAGGACACAGACCTTGCTGCAGCCCAAGCTCTGCTGCAGGCCCTGCCAGGCCACAGAAGCCCAGCAGAACTCCAGCACAGGGCTCCACTCTCACCCTGGCTGCTCCCACTGCCCCCTCCTCTGGGCACTGCCCCTGCTCTCCCCTCTGCACAGCACAGCACTAATTGCACTAATTACCTCTGCTCCATCCCCACCCAGCAAGAGCTGGAGGTCACCCTGTCCCAGTTCAGCAAGGGCTGGTCAATAAGTGCAAACACAGAAATAAAAACACTGGTGAGGGCACTGCTGGCAGAGCCAACGGGAAAAGGGGATAAAAGGAACCCTTCAAGCCCTGGGCCTGTCACCCATCACACCCCACAGCACAGCCTGGCACTGAAGGATGCCATTAACACAAACCTGGCCTTGAGTAATTCATCAGATAATTCATCAGATAATTCATCAGATAATTAATTAGATAATTAATTAGATAATTAATTAGATAATTCATTAGATAATTCATTAGATAATTCATTAGATAATTCATCAGATAATTCATTAGATAATTCATTAGATAATTCATCAGATAATTCATTAGATAATTCATTAGATAATTCATTAGATAATTCATTAGATAATTCATTAGATAATTCATTAGGTAATTCCTTGAAAGAGGCATCTCCAGAGGGTTCTCTAGAGAAGAGCAGAGGAACAAGACAAACATGAGATGTGCCAATGGGTTTATCAGATCTGGCAGTGGCAGAAGCTGCAGTCCCACAGGGATCATTAACCCCTCAGTCACCTCTGCACAGGCCAGGGGACAAGGCCAGCCCAGCAGCAAGGCACTGCAAACCAGCTCTGTGAGAAAAGCACAGCCCAACCCTCCAGAAAACCCAGCCAGCCCATGGGCCTTGGACACTTCCCTGGGTTTCCTGAGCAGGCAAACTCTGCTCATCTGAATTAAGCACATTTGTATGCAGTCCTGCTTTAATCTGCATTTCCAGAGAAACCTAATTGTGGATTCCTCTTCTCATAAAAACAGGATTTAATTCTCACTCAGCAAGTTATGAGGCAGCAGGAAAAAAAAAAGTTGAGGTAAAACTATTACAATCAGCTTTGTTGCTCTCTGCTTATCTTAGAAATCAATATAAATACAGCAAATCTTAATTTAAATATTCTGAATTTAATAGCAACTTGTCAGTAAAACCTGGTGTACTTGGGAGTCTTTGTCTTTAAATCAAGTTACATGCTTTGGTTGCAACTGAGGCTGGGAGATTTAATTCAATACACAAAGCATAATTCCAACCCTCTTGTGTTAAAAATATTCTTTAAATAAATAATAGATCAAAGCAGTGTCACTTTGATGGCATATGCAGTCCATGGAAGGATTAAATGTTTTCAGAGCAGCCCTCATGGAGGAAGGGGCGGGGGACACCAGTGAATTCTCACTTATTTTCTCTACATTTACCACTCATTATTCTGATTTGATTCTCCCCTTATCAGAGCTCTGCCTTCTAAAGAACCTTCAACTTCACATAAACTCTGGGGTTTTTAGAGCAACAAAGCGAGATGAAAAGGAGAGTCACTGCACTCCCAAATCTGTGAATCACTTCCTCTAACTGTAGTGGAGCAGGGATCACTCCCCATGACTCCTGGATGAATAAGGCAGAATCTGCCACTGCCTGGGGCTTCCATGATTCACAGGGGAAAATGCCACGGCTTCACCTGCACTGGGACTGCCAGAGCCTTGCTTGGCTTGACCTTTGAGCACTTCTTCATTCAGAGACAGGCTGGGGTGTTTAATGCCATGAATGGTCCCCAGCCCAGGCTGTGACGAGTTCATTTATCACACTGAAGGTACTGGGATGTTTTCCACACACAGCTCACAGCCACAGGCACTTCCCATCCTCCAGAAAGCTCCTGCAGCAGCAGCCCCTGGAGCTCAGCTCCATCAGCCCTGGCTTGTGGGAAAGGGAGCCAAGAGACAAAAGGAGCTGCAGAGAACTGGGGATGGGGACAGAGCCTCTCCCTGGGAGTGCAGGAGGGAAGGAAGGGGCTGAGCAGGGGCTGGGCTGGAGGAGCAGAGGGACACCAGGGGCTGTGGGCACTGACAGGGCTGCAGCCACAGTGGGACAGTGCTGGAAGGCAAGGAAAGAGGAGGAGGAGAAACTTCCTGAAGACAGCTAAAACAAGAAGTAATTAATTTATAATGCCAGAGAGCAAAACCAAGCAGCTCAGGAACAAGAAGGGAAAAGACCAACAGCTTTCACTCTGGTGGCACAGGCTGTGCCCTCACACCACCACTGCTTCCTGGGAAAGTCCCACAGAGCCCAGGTTCCAGGGGTTTCCTCCAGGTGCTCCATTCCCTGGACAAACCTGTCACACCCCAGCTGCCATCTCCAGCCAGCCCATGGGAAAGGAGCAGCCTGGGTGAGCTGTGCTCCACCCGCTGCTCACGGACACCAGGGCAAAGCAGATCAGCTCTGCTGAACTGTTCTGCAGGATTAGCCAAACTGGAGCTCACTGCGTGGAAATGTTTACCAGACATCACCCCTGCAGCACTCCAAACCCCATCCTCATCCCCTCCCCAGCTGAGGTTCAGCATTTGTTACTTCATTAAGCACTCAGGAGAAAACTAAAAAGAGGAATAAAACACAAGGCATGAAGAAAGGCTGCTGAGATTTAAACGTGAAGAGGTTGAGCATTCTCAAATCAGCTGCTCTTCTTCTCTCAGGTGTCTTTTCGTGGTTTTGGTATCTTCCTATGCACCAGGTCTTAAACAAAAAGTAATTCTGCACAACAGCAAGTTTGTCCAAACGTTCCCTGATGCAGCTGCCCTGGTACAAACACCTGAGCTGCACCACTGGCCCTGCTGTGAAGTTATTTGGCTCCAGCTGACAGAGAAAGCAAAGGACTAAACCAAAAATTCGAGATTTGCTTCTATGTTCTTCCTTCACAAGAGTCAGATTGAGTATCTTGGGGAGTGACCCAGGGCCCAGCCCCACTGAGCAGAGCCCAGGGAGCAGCAGCAGCAACAGCCACCACGTTTATGGCACGGGAGAGTCCTGGAGGAGGAAACTGCAGCTCCAGGGGAGTCAGGCTGGGATGTGACCGTAACAAGCACGTGAAACATTTCACACCAACCACAGAGACGCCCTGATCACCCCCCTGGTCCTGTGCTGCTGCTGCACAACCCATCGATCAGCCCAACCAAGGCAAAGTCATTCCCAAATTAGAACAGGCAACTCTGCAGATCAGGAAATGAGGGAGCAGGAAGCGTCCCAGGAAGGCAGAGACACCTAAAATAGAGCAGCAAGCTCATCACACCTCCACAGGCTGCTGGAGAAAGTCTCCTCTGTGCCAGAGCACCCACCGTGGTGTCTGTGCTGCCTTTAAATCACACCCAAAACGCTCAGTTCACCCAGCAGTCATCTGCCAAGTCCCATTCACAGCCCCTGATTCTCCTCATGGCTCAGAACTTCTGAGAAATGTAATCCCCAGCCTGGGAACAGAGACAGGGACAGCCTGGCCATATGGCCTCTGCACAGAAATCCCAGCCTGCAGTTGTGGTGAGTTATTCCATCCCATTGCAAGGGGGCACAAACATAACGGAAATCTGGTGACCAGGACAAGCCACAAGTGTCTACAAACACAAAGCTGAGGGTACGAGAGCTGGGAGAGCCAGGGAAGGCTGGAACCCAAAGCAGAGCTGTTCCAGGAACAGAACAAGTGGAGATGATGGTCCAGGACATTTCCCAGGTGCTTTGTTTGCTCTTTGCTGAGACACTGAGGGTGGCACACAGTCCCAGCTGGGACATTTGTCACTGCTAGCGCTGTCAGTTTAACACACAACACGTCACCAACCACAGCAATCTCAAAACAACTTCCTGCCTCCAAAACACCACAATCTGTTTCTCCACGTGCAGGGACAGCCTCGCTCTGCACCTCACACCACGCTGGGGGCACACTCCAAACCCTCACAGCTCCTGTGCAGCTGCAGCTGCAGACAGCTGCAATTCCTGCGCCTGCAGACAGCTGCAATCCCTGCACCTGCAGACAGCTGCAATTCCTGCGCCTGCAGACAGCTGCAATTCCTGCACCTGCAGACAGCTGCAATTCCTGCACCTGCAGACAGCTGCAATCCCTGCACCTGCAGACAGCTGCAATTCCTGCACCTGCAGACAGCTGCAATCCATGCACCTGCAGACAGCTGCAATCCCTGCACCTGCAGACAGCTGCAATCCCTGCAGCTGCTCCTCCCCACCTCGGTCACTTCACTGCCCTGCCCCGAACACAGCGGGCGCCCAGGTTTCATTTAAAGAGCCCAAAGGACGGAGCTGCTCCAAGAACCCAGCCCGTGAGCAGGGAGTCAGTGCTTCCGACCCGTCTGCAGCTCTGCTTCCCTAACTCCACACGGCTGCCACACAAACCGTGGGATTTCAGCTGCCAGCAGCTCAGCACCCTCGGAGCTCGGGCTCCTTTTCCACCTGTCCCCCGACTGCTCCTCCTCCAAACCCCATCCTGCCGTGGAGCATTACCCGGTCCTTCATCCTCCAGCTCTGAGCCAAAGACTTGGAGCCTTCGATCTTCTCGCAGTGCCTTTTCTTCATAAAGGCCAGGGGCAAGTTCCAGTCCGTCAGGTCGGACTCATCCTCCTCCCCGAGCCCCAGGAGAGGCGACTGCAGCATCTCAGCCTCCATGTGCGGGGAAGCGCGGGGCAGCAGCTGGGCAGCGATGTCCAGCCCGGCCCCCAGCGGGCCCGGGGTCCCTCCGGCCGGAGGGGGAGGACGGGCCAAGGGCAGCGCGGGGCGGCGCTCCCCGCTGCGCGGGTAAGGACGGACCCGGGGCACGCAGCGCCTTCACCTGGCGCAGGCAGTGGCCCCGGCTGGGCTCGGTGGCGCGGCCCGGGGAGCACCGAGGGGCAGGCGGGGACCGGGCCCGGGGCCTCCCTCGCACCTCTACCCCCGCGGGCCCCGCGCTCCCTGCGGCGG
>NC_031786.1:805604-806563 GCF_001522545.3 Parus major | reverse complement strand
GGTGTGTCCTGGTGTGTCAGACACCAGCCCAACCATTCCTGTTCTTGGGCTTTGTGTTGTGTGGTCATTTACTGTGGGGAAAAAGAGCAGGAGAACGGTGAAAGGGGCACAGCCCCCAGCAGTTGTGTCTGATTCGTGTTCACACGTGAGGAAGAGCAGGGGAAGTGTTTCAGGCACGGATCCTCCTTGTGTTACCTGAAGGTTAATGAATATCAAATATTGCTGCTGAGGAAGTTCCTCAGTGTTTGCTCCTGGCAGTAACTGAGCCCCACCACGTTCGTGTTTGTAATGCCTGAACACGTAAAAACTATTTCAAGGTAGAAATGAAAGAATACACGTGTAATTTGATTTACAGAACCGTTCATTTTCATACTTTCCATGTCTTTACACTCATGAAATATTTTAAATGCAGAGACCTTTCTTTACAGTACATTTGAGGATGGGCAGTGATGTTTCTTGGGGTGGGCAGCGTTTGTTTTTGCTCCCTCCCTTTCCTGAGGAGCTGATTGATTGCCTGACAGTGCTTTGTGCTGATGGCTGATCATAACTGCATGATTGTTATCAGAATGAAGTGCAGAAAACGCTTATGGCTGTGTTTCTGCTAACCTTTAATGAATTCCTCAACAGCAGCCACACCAAACCAGAGGATTACGGAATTCTGCAACGCTTTGGGTTGGGAGTGACATTAAAGATCTTTATTTCCAACCTCCTGCCACGGCGGGGTCAGAAGAAACAATCCCAACACTGCACCTGAAAATCTCCCTGGAGCGCGTGGGGCTGCACAGATGGAGCCTAATCCCGGCTGCCAGAGCTGTGGGCAGCGTGTGCCCGGCCTGGCACCACCAGAAATCCCCTGAAGGGCACAGCTGGCAGCGGGCACAGCACATCTGGCACAGCCCTGCCTGTCCCCAGCGGCCGTGGAGCCGTGTGTGCCCTCACCACGTCCTGGCCGTCCCTTC
>NC_031786.1:803788-805280 GCF_001522545.3 Parus major | reverse complement strand
CCAGCACCTCTCCAGTCTCACCTGCCTGGTCTCCAGGTGCAGGGAGCCCTGCTGTGCTCCCACAGAAACACTTCCAGAGGATCCCAGTCTGGCCTCTCCAAGCCAGAGCTCCCATGGGATTCACCCTCTCCTGTTTATTGCCCCTTTCCCAGCGCTGCTGGCCGGGATTCCCTGCGGCCAAAGCTCCCTGTCGGGGCAGATGTGGTGCCAGGGCTGCCCTCAGGAGCCCCCCTTCCACACAAAATCAACCCTGCAGCCCCAGGTTCCAGGCAGAATAACAGAATAAATTATCCCCTTGTTCCCAGGGAATCCAGGGAGGGGAAACATCACGTCAGGTGAGGCCCAGTGAGTGATGCCCTAAGCCCAAAATGAAGGATTATCTTCCAGAAACACACTTGGGCACATTCTCCCACCTGTCACTCTTTTTAATGAAAAATCCTCCTATCTCAGGCTCTGTCAGTGTCCTTTGTTTTGCCTTATTCAGCCATCTAATTCTAATTCCACTTTTGGGCAGGAAGAAATAAAGACACGGAAAGAAGAATGTTACTCATAAATATCATGAGAGATCCTATCTTCCAATTTCATTAGTTAAACTCACAGGTCACCAGATGAGTCAGTTGGATGCACAGCTCTGTTCTGGGAGCCAAAAGGCCACCGGGCCACCTTTCCTGAGGCTTTGGGGCAGGTGTGCAGGTGAGCACGACCCTTCCCCAGGGCAGCAGGGTTGGCACAGCCACACCCGGGGCTGCTTCGGGCATTCAGGGGCCAACAACGAGCTTTGTTTTAACACTTCAGTCGGGGGAGCTTTGCTGCCTAAAGACAGTAGGTAAAATATTTATTAGTGTGAATATCTATTTTTAACCCAGTCTGATTTCAGTTGTATTATTTATGCATGTGCAGCACACAGATTTCCTTCCCTGCTTCCCAGCAAGTGCGGCTGGGGCTGGGAATGGGAGCCTGGGGAGGACGGGATGGGGAGGGAGGCGAGAAGGGGGCGGGTGCTGCTCTGTGCCAAACCCAATGCGCATCAAAACACGATTCATGAGATTGATTCCCCGTCTGCTGCAGCCTCCCGGTGACCTGCTCTGCCAGACGGAGCAGACGCGGCTATTCCCGGCTATTCCCGGCTATTCCCGGCTCTCCTGCTCGCTGCAGGGGAGGAATCCTGTCCTGAACCTGTCCTGAACCTGTCCTGAACCTGTCCTGAACCTGTCCTGAACCTGTCCTGAACCTGCCAGGAGGGTTTGGTGCTGCACCTGCCTCCCCCTGCCCAGCTGCTCCCACACCAGGGCAGCAGCTCCGGCTTTCCCAGCGCAGGAACAGAAAACTGAGGCTTTCCCTGCCCAGAGAACCAGTCTGAGAATCACAGAATCCTCAGAGACCGAGTCCAGCCATTCCCCAGCACCGCCCCATGTCCCCAAGTGCCACATCCACAAGGCCTTTAAATCCCCCCAGGGATGGGGACTCCCCCCCTGCCCTGGGCTGGACCTTT
>NC_031786.1:794912-803448 GCF_001522545.3 Parus major | reverse complement strand
CCCCCTGAGCCTCCTCTTCCCAGTTGTTCTGCAGTGCCCCAGCCCCCGATGTGATGGGATGTGCTCTTTTGAGCAAAACTGCCTTAAATATACGGGAGACATAAACGGGGAGACATCAAGGGGCACCTCAGTCAGCAGCACCCATCGGGAACACGACAGGGATTCATGTTCTCGTCTCATCTTGAAAAGGCCACAATAAATACTAGGGCGAAAATCTCTCCTTGCTCTTTTAGTGGAAGAAACACTTTGGCATCAGGGGAAATTCTTCACTGAGGGAGAAAAGGGAGGGAGAAAGGAAAGGTGATGCGGCTTTTGGAAGCAGAAGATTTGGGAGTTTTATCTGTTCTGCACTGAACTAGAAAAGAGGGAGTTTCCGGATGAATCAGAAGCTGTAGTTTAGTTAATGAGTGCATTTGCCATCCTCACATTCCAGGTAGCACACAAGTCAGAAGTCATTTAGACCGTGCGGCAGCCACCGCGTTTGACCCCGGAGGCGACTTGGGCTCAGCACAAATGTAAAGATTTCTGTGTTCCAGCGGCACAGGGGGCACTCAGTGACCCCTCCACACACTGACAAAAATCGGCTGCTTAATGGAGCTGCTTTTCTCACAAAGCCTGAGCGGGGCTGCGCTCAATACGCCGGGGCTGCGATGGATTGGAGGCTTTGCAGGAGCTGTTAATGGAGTTCTCGGAGCAGCCAGCCATCCATCTCAGCATCCCCACAGCGCATCCCTTAGCATCATCTGCCTCCCTCTCCTCGCAGACCGGCCGATTTGCGAGGTGATCGGCCAATGTGTGTTTAACAGCACATGATCGATGGCACCTCGGTAAATATTCACCGCTTTTCTCCTTCTGGAGCTCAGAAATGTTCCCTCAAACACCGTGTGGCTGGTGTGGATCCGCATCGGCTCCGACTCGGAGGCAAAACCTCCCCAAAGCCCCGGGAACAGGAGCTGGGAGCTCCTCTGGCTCCTCCCGGGGCTGGAAAAGCCTCGAGGGCTTTTCCAAGCGGGACCTGGCATTTCCTTTGGCTGATAAGAAATAATTCAGTGTTTTACAGGGGTTTCTCTCGCTGTGCCTTTGGAAACGCCAGAGATTGCCTTGGAATCGGAACCAGCGTCAGAACTGCTTTGGTTTGATGTCTGTGATAAGAGAGGAAACCACCACGAGATTGGGATCCCACCAAAAGAATCCCAGACTGGAGAAATGCAGCCTGGCTCACCCGTGCAGTGTTAAACACTAACGTTGTGTTCTATACAGGAACCCAAAAATCTCTTCCTACATTTGGGAAATGCAATTACCTGTGGAATCAGCAGGAGTGGAGCATTCCCATTCACCAGCTGGAATTTTCCTCATGCCCAGGACACTTCAAACCCAGATTCCTGGTGCAGTGACCCCCTGATCAACATCTGTTTCCCAGGTCCTGGCAGGTCCCGTGGCTCAGGTGTTTTCTGCTGAAATCCAGCGGGTTTGTGCCCAGCCTGGTTCCTGATTCCCGGGGGGCTCAGAGCTGCCATGCCCTGCATCTCCAGCCCAGCCCAGCCCAGCGAGTGCCAGCTGCACACAGCAGCCAGAGCGTCTCCAGCTCCACTCAGTGCCTGGAATCAGCTCCAGGGCCTTTCCAGTTATCCTCAGTCTCCCTGCAGCTCCTGGAGCCTCCACCTTGTGCAGGAATCGATGCCCCCAGCCCTAATGCAGCCTCTCCGCAGAATCTCAGTCCTGAGGGCCCTTTCCCCACTAAAAGCTGCACTCGAGCTCAGGGTCAGCCCTCACAGCAGCAAACACAGGAAATCCCTGTTGCCTTGGAGTGGTTTTCTCCATCCTGGCTTTAAAACCTTCTGCGTTTTAACCCCAAGCCCTCAAACACGAATTGACTCTGGCACATCAGATCCCCCTCCCAGCACCCAGGACCCGAGCTCTGGGCAGCTCTGCCCCTCCAAACCTCACTGTCCCTGCTCCAGCTTCTCCCTGATTGGGAGCCGAGCCCAGCTCAGCTGATCCCTGATCCCTGATCCCTGATCCCTGTCCTGTCCCTGTCCCTGTCCCTGTCCCTGTCCCTGTCCCTGTCCTGTCCCTGTCCCTGATCCCTGATCCCTGATCCCTGATCCCTGTCCTGTCCCTGTCCCTGCCCCTGTCCCTGTCCCTGTCCCTGTCCCTGTCCCTGATCCCTGTCCCTGATCCCTGATCCCTGATCCCTGTCCCTGTCCCTGTCCCTGGCATTCCTGTGCCCCATGTGCACCTGGAACTCCTTCCAGCCCTGTCCTGTCACACATCCATCACCAAGCTGGGCATGGAAGCATTCCCAGAGTCCACAGAAGTGTGTGGGGTTGGTGTGACAGGGCTGGGGTAGGAGGGGTGTACGGGGGTGGCTTTTGTGCCCCATGGGGGAGCCCAGGCTGCAGCAGGGACACCACGGCACAAACTGACCACAGCCCCTGCTCCTCACCCCTCTGTGTCACTGCAGGGCGGGAGGGAGAGGATTCGGGAGTGAAGGTGATGCTGGGGAGAAGGGAGGAGTGAGGGGAAGCTGTTTTAATATTTAGTTTTTATTTCTCATTATCCTGCTCTGATTTGATTGGTAACAAACTCATTTCCCCAAGTCCAGTCTGCATGATGATTGCTGAGGGATTTCTCCCTGCCCTTATCGTGCCCCACAAACCTTTTGCTCCATTTTCTCTCCCCCTCAGCTGAGGACAGAGCGATGGAGAGGCTCTGGGGGCAGCCAGGGCCCAGCCTGTGTCACCCCAGCACGGCACATTAACAGAACACAGCAGAGGGCGTGGGAGAAAAGGAGCAGGAGACTGCAAAATAATAAATAATCATGGAAAAAACTAGGGCACAGCAGTGTCACCAGCTTTTGATGTTTCCTTCTCATCCTGCCCTGCCTCTTCTCCCACGGAAAGGGAACGCTGCAAGGTGGGAAGAAGCTCCAGAGCAGCAGGGACACAGAGCTGTGTCTGTTCAGAAGCACCAGAAGGATTACAGATAAATATTGAAGCTATCAAAGAAGCTTAAGGGATTTAGGAACCCACTCCCCATTATTATCCTCACTGGGGGAGGGGAAGTGATCTCTGCAGCCCTACACCAAACACCAGAACCTGACTCCTGAGCCCCCCCAGCCTGGCTGCAACCCCCCTCATTTCCTGGCCAGGGGGAATGACAAGTGTGGGGTTTGTACCAGCAGAGTCCCCATTTGTCACTCGTGGGTGCTGCAGAGGCCGAGCCCTGGGACACCCCTGGGCAACGCTGCCAGAGCACCCTGAGCCACACAGCACAGCCAGGACTGGGCAGGACTGGGAGCACTGGGCTGGGATCCATCCCAGAGCGGGATCCATCCCAGAGCTGGATCCATCCCAGAGCGGGATCCATCCCAGAGCGGGATCCATCCCAGAGCGGATCCATCCCATCCCGGATCCATCCCAGAGCGGATCCATCCCATACTGGATCCATCCCAGAGCTGGATCCATCCCACACCAGGATCCATCCCAGAGCGGGATCCATCCCAGAGCTGGATCCATCCCACACCAGGATCCATCCCAGAGTGGGATCCATCCCAGAGCGGGATCCATCCCAGAGCGGGATCCATCCCAGAGCTGGATCCATCCCACACCGGGATCCATCCCAGAGCAGGATCCATCCCACTCCGGGATCCATCCCATCCCGGATCCATCCCACACCGGATCCATCCCAGAGCGGGATCCATCCCATCCCGGATCCATCCCACACCAGGATCCATCCCACATCAGGATCCATCCCAGAGCGGATCCATCCCAGAGCTGGATCCATCCCATACCGGATCCATCCCACACCGGGATCCATCCCACATCAGGATCCATCCCAGAGCTGGATCCATCCCATCCCGGATCCATCCCACACCAGGATCCATCCCATCCCGGATCCATCCCACACCGGATCCATCCCATCCCGGATCCATCCCACATCAGGACCCATCCCGGAGCCGGCAGCTCTCTTTGTTTCGCTGCAGGAGGCTCCGGGCAGCGCTGCGGAGAGCAGGAGGGATGGTGTGCAGGAGCTGGCGGCTGCAGTGACGCTCGTGTGTGCAGACAGGGGGGAATTCCTGCACAAATCAATTCCGAGCCGGCGAGGCGGGTGTGGGATGTGGGATGCGGGAGCTGCCTCCATTCAGCTCCGCTGCCGAGGCGTCACAGCAAAGCTCATTAACTAAACATGACCCGGCCCCGCTGCCGGGAAGGAGAAGCTCCGTTCTCGGCGGGGAGGGACGGGATGGAGCTGTGCCATGGCCAAAGGCAGCGCTCCCCCAGCCGGGGCTCCCATCCCCGGCGATCCCTGCTCCTCCGGCATCGCCCTCCTCCCCAAAAACCGGCCCTGGGGGGCTCGGGTTAAAGCTTCACCCCCTGCTCCTCCGGCATCGCCCTCCTCCCCAAAAACCGGCCCCGGGGGGCTCGGGCTAAAGCTTCACCCCCTGCTCCTCCGGCATCTCCCTCTTCCCCAAAAACCGGCCCTGGGGGGCTCGGGTTAAAGCTTCACCCCTGCTCAAAGAGCACCTCGGGGGGCAGGAGGGCGGCGGGACCCGGCTCAGCCCATCCCCAGCTCCCTCCTGCCCCGGTTCAGGGACCCTCACACCAGCCCCAGGCCCCCCAGCAGCTCTCCCTGCAGTTTCGGCTAATGCCAGCTCACTGCTCCAGCAGCCGGAATGGTTTCTCTGCCACACTTTTAAGGGGATGCTGCAGTTTGAAACCACAAATTAAATTTTTAATGAAACTTCATAACTGTTGTACCCAAATGTAATGTAATATTGATAGGAACTGTGCATCCAGCTAGCATGAGACTGCCCTAGAAAGCTTTTTAGGATGTTATGCAATATAGAGCTAAATTAATTATTTGTAATGAAAGGATCTGTGTCCCTACAGCATCACAGAGACCTACTGGTACAGAGACCACACTCCCCAGTCTCGCTGAGTGTAAATGTCAGGCAATTTGGGAGGAAACTGCCTTGTGTGAAGGGAACAACGAAAGCAAGGGAAGGGGAAAAGGGAAGAGAGTGAATGTGTGAGAGAGGGAGAGAGAGAGAGGGAGAGAAAAGGAGAGGGAGAGATCTGCAAAGAAAGACTGCAGCAAAATGCAGCAAAACTCCCAACTCTGTCCAGAGTGTGTCTGTCACAGAAGGGAATACTCCATCTCACACACGGAGTGAGCACTGCCTGTGCCCGTACCTGAGCTGCTCTAGTGACAGCTGTGCCCTTTAGAAGGCACCAAAATAAATCCATTTTGCATATACAGCATTCTGAACAGAGCCACGGAGCAGCTGGGGGCTGCTTCCCTGGGCCTGGCCCAGCTGCAGAAGGAAAAGGCTTTGGAGATGGTCTTGTCCCCCCAGATGTGGGCTCTGCACAGGCAGTGGTGCTGTGACCAGAGACCCCATCCTTGCTGCAGTTTCCCTAAGAACAAGTATTTCTATTTTAAAACAGACAAAACCGCCCCTGCCCTGTCCTGCCTTGAGCCTGCTGGGGATGGGGGTGTGTGGCTGGAGGGGACAATCCCTCAGGAGCCTCAGTGGCAGCAGGGGCACAGCCAGCAGCTGCACACACAAAGGCAGCTGAGCTGCTGGAAGTGTGGCCATTGCTGTTTCCCATTTAAAGCTGCCTTCATCCCATAATGGATCGCATCGTTCCCACCGCAGCGGAGTCAGCATCACCCCACAGGAGATGCTTTATGTTCAGCAGGCTGCACAAGCAGGAGAGAAAGCTTCCACTCCCTGCTCCCTGGGGCTCCAGCTCCTGGGATTAGAGAGATTTGTCCACTTTAAAAAACCGTCCTCTCTGCATCGGTGACTCTGCTGCTCCCGCACTGAGGTTAGCGTGGAGCCTGCCACCCCTCACCCCTGCACGGGCAGAGCCCACAGTGCCAGGAGCACCCTGGGCTGTCCAAAACCATCCTCCTCCATCACCAACACAAATGTGCCTGCTGGCTCCTGCTCAAGGCTAAATCATCTGCGAGGGTCCTCGAGAGCTGCGCTCAGCTCTTTCCAGCTCCAGGGCCATAAATCAGCTGCTACCGAGCGCTGGGGAAGAGGCAAGGGAAGAGTTAAAAACAGGGGCTCCATTACTCCATTCCAGCCACACAGCTCCTAAATCTACAGAAGCAATAACAGATCCTAGTGCATGATTCAGTGATTCTGGGAAAGCTGAAATCTCCATCAATGTTTTCCGGTTCTTTCTTTGCGTTAGGAGCCACGGGGGTTATTTTGCTTATCTCTTGTAGCACAGCTTTGTTGTTTTTTCCCATCCAGGCGTTTCCTGGTCTCCATCACCATAGTATCCGAGTGCTTATTTTATTGCATTTGTCACCTTGGTCTCATCTCCGCATAATGTGCTGTGGATGACAAAAGATTGTGAGGGAAATCGGTTCAGTGACACGCTCAGCTCTGTCAATACCGTGCAGATGTGAGCAGGAGAGGGACCCGACTCCGCTGCCTCTCACACTGCCTTACACTGGTGGCGTTCTATCGCCTGCAGGAACATTATTTTTGGGTTGTGTTCCTGCCTGTGGCAGAAGGATTAGACCTGCAGTCTTGTCAGCTTTTCCTCTCGCCAAAAAGCCCCAAAGCCAAGCACAGAAAGGAGACTGCTCTGCCCAGTAAAGCCCACGGGGGCTGTCCCCTCCTCATCCCCCTCGTGCCCTGCTCCTGCAGCACTGGAACCCTGCTCAGCACTGAGAGCCAACAGCAGGGACAGGAACCAGGGAGACAAAGCCAGAAGAGCCTGCTGGAAATGCAGATTTTCCCCCAAAATTTCCTGCAGCAAAGCACAGCACCCCAGAGGGGAGCAGTGCCAGAGGTGTGGGCAGCACCACAGGTGGCTCAGAGCTGCCCAGGCAGCGAGACCCAGGAGCCTCAGGAAGGCTCCAAAGGACACCCAGGTCTCTTCAGCCCCCCCGAGCACCAGGACAGGTTGGGTGGACGGTGCTGAAAGCACTACAGGATGCCCCTGAAGGTGCCCCAGAGGTGCTGAGCACCCTGGCACAGCTCCTGACCCCTCTGCCAGCACTGCCCTGGGTTCCCTGGGCTGGCATAAATGGGCAGCAGAACATCAGAGCCTGCTGACACCCCCAGCCCCTGGGTCTGGCCATGAAATGCTGCTTTAACTGCACCAGAGCAGAGAGAGGCAGCTGAGCTGCCTTTGAGGAGGAAACACCCCATGCCACGGCAGTGTGTCACAAACCTCCCGGGCTGGGTAAAAACCTGCTCCAGGAAAGGCATCAAACCAGTCACAGGAACCGCTGAGAGCAGCTCAGGGAGCTCCAGCCCCAGCCAGGGCTCCTCGGGCCTGCTCCAGGCAGATCAAAGGGGAAAGGACCATGGAACCGTTGTGTTTTATCTTTTGCAGATCCATGAACTGAAAGCCTTTGTATTTTACTGACCCACTTCCCTAATCAAAATTAATTGCTTCATATTTCACAGGATAACTTGGCATTATGCAAATACCCCAGCCATATGTGCTGCTGCAGTGCCGAGCTGGGCTGAGGGGCCACAGTCCCCCCTTCCCCTGCCAGGCTCTGCAGCTCCGGAGCCTCCTGCCACAACATCCTGCCCCAGGGAGGGGACAAGAACAAAGTCACCAGGCTGGAGAGGCCCAGGGAGCTGGGACAGGTCCGTTTGTGCTCAGGTGTGCTGGCCAAGGGCACAAGGGCAGGGCTTGGGGGACAAGGGCAGGGGACGCTGCTGGGTTGCTGCTCCGGGGCTGCAGGAAAATCGGCCTTGCCTGAAGTGCTGAAGATGAGAAAAGTGACAGCTCCAACAGCCGCGAGCTCTTCCCACCAAGGACAGAGCCAGACGTTACCTGCAGGGTTCTTCCTCTGATCATTAAAGAAGCAAAGCAGCAACTGCTCCCCTGCACCCGGAGCGGGGCTGGGCCCCGGCACCGCTGGGAGCAGGACTGGGGCCGGTCTGGGCTCCCCCCGGGCCCGGCAGCCCCACAGCTCCTCCTGTCCCCGGAGCCCGGGGCTCCCGCTGCGGCTTCCCCTGCTCCGGGCGGCCCCGACCCACGGGCTGCTCCTGCCCCGCACCCGGGAACCGGCGGGCACAGCCCGGGACACCGACACCGGCACCGGGGACACCCGCGGCCCGGCACCGGCACCGGCACCGACACCGACACCGACACCGACACCGACACCGACACCGACACCGGGGGCACCCGCGGCCCGGCACCGGCACCGGCACCGGCACCGACACCGACACCGACACCCGGGGGGGCACCCGCGGCCCGGCACCGGCAACCCCGCGCACCCCGCACACACCTGTACATGCACATCTGCACACACCTGTACATGCACATCTGCACATCTGCACACACCTGTACATGCACATCTGCACACACGCACACCCCGCACACTCATCCCCCGCACATCCCTGCAGCTCCTCCCTGCACAGTCTCCTCTGCCCACGGACACACGGACACACGGACACACAGACACACGGACACACGGACACACAGACACACGGACACACACGGACACACGGACACACACAGACACACAGACACACGGACACACGGAC
>NC_031786.1:762963-793707 GCF_001522545.3 Parus major | reverse complement strand
AGAGCCGCGGAGCCGGGCACCGGCAGAGCCGCGGAGCCGGGCACCGGCAGAGCCGCGGAGCCGGGCACCGGCAGAGCCGCGGAGCCGGGCACCGGGAGAGCCGCGGAGCCGGGCACCGGGAGCCGCTGCCCTGTGGTAACAGCCCGCTCCTCTGCTCGCCCCTTGCAGCAGTTCAGCAGGATGAACTCCTCCAGCCAGACCAACAACCTGAAGGACATCCTGCAGAACAAGATCGATGACCTGGAGAAGCAGGTGCTGTCGCGGGTGAACAGCCTGGAGGAGGGCAAGCTCAGCCCCCGCAACGAGTCCGAGGAGCGCGGCAAGATCGAGAGCACCCTCACCTCTCTGCACCAGCGCATCAGCGACCTGGAGAAAGGTACCGGGCGCTGGCCACCCCCGCCCGCGGGACCCCCGGGCCGGCTCCCGGAGCTCCCCCGCCGCTGGGGACCGGGCGCTGCCGGACGATGCGGGGCCGCTCCCGCGGGCGGATCTGCCGAGCCCGTCCCGTTGCCCACCCCGGGAACGATCCCTGTCCCCCAGCTTGGCTTCCCCCGTGGCAGGGGTTGGAGCTGCCTGATCGTTAAGGTCCTTCCGAGCCCAAAGCCTCGCTCGGCGATTCCCGAGGCAGCCGGTGCCCGCGGGCTCCGCAGCCGGGGATGCTCCGGGCTCTGCCCGCCCCGGGGATTAGGGAGCCGCGCGGCGCCGGAGGGATTTGCTCCTCGCTGCCATCTCAAGGCCCGTTACATAACGGGGTGGGGAGGGGGGGAACCCCCAAAGGGGCAGAAAGGGGGCCCGGCAGGAGCCCACCGGCCCTGCTCTCCCACAGGCCAGAAGGACAACCGGCCCCCGGACAGGTTCCAGCTCACCTTCCCCCTGCGCACCAACTACATGTACGCCAAGGTGAAGAAGAGCCTGCCCGAGATGTACGCCTTCAGCATCTGCATGTGGATCAAATCCAGCGCCTCTCCCGGCATGGGCACCCCCTTCTCCTACGCTGTGCCCGGGCAGGCCAACGAGCTGGTGCTCATCGAGTGGGGCAACAACCCCATGGAGATCCTCATCAATGACAAGGTACGGCCCCGGGGCGTGGGGAGGGCGCTGGGCTGGGGGGCAGCGCGGGGGGACCCCGGCGTGCACCCCCCTGACCCCCTGCCCGCAGGTGGCCAAGCTGCCCTTCGCCATCAACGACGGCAAGTGGCACCACATCTGTGTCACCTGGACCACGCGGGACGGAGTGTGGGAAGCCTACCAGGACGGCACCCAGACGGGCAACGGCGAGAACCTGGCCCCCTACCACCCCATCAAGCCCCAGGGCGTGCTGGTCCTGGGCCAGGAGCAGGTAAGGGTCGGGGGTCCCCGCTGGCTCGGTACCCCCGGGGGCGCGGCCGGGGCCACCCCCGCTGACGGCGGCTCCTCCGCAGGACACGCTGGGCGGAGGATTCGATGCCACGCAGGCCTTCGTGGGGGAGCTGGCCCACTTCAACGTGTGGGACCGCAAGCTGAGCCCGGGGGAGGTTTATGGCCTGGCCACCTGCAGCTCCAAGGCACTCGCGGGCAACGTCATCGCCTGGGCCGAGGCCAACATCGACATCTACGGCGGGGCCACCAAGTGGACTTTCGAGGCCTGTCGCCAGCTCAACTAGGGCCACGGACAAGCGAGAGAAACCTCCTCAGCGGGTTCTTTTATTTATTTATTTATTTATTTATTTCTCCTCCTTCTTTTGCGCAAAAACAACCGAGAACGAAGCCACCCGACTTGTCCCGGGAGCAGGGATGCCCCGGCAGCGGGGCGCCCGCCCCCGGAGCCCCACGACCCTCCGGTTTCTGTCTTGCCAACGTCCTTCAACGCCTGCGTGCCTTGGCCTGGCGCGGCTGCGCCCCCCCGCCGCCCCCCGGCCCGGCCCCCGCTTCGCCGCCGCTTTCCTCGGGCACCGGCGCCTGAAAAGGCAGCGGGGCCCGGACCGGAGCCCCCCTCGGGGCTCCTCTTTGTCCAGCCCGAACCCCCTCCGGGGAGGGTGATGCCCCCAGAGCCGGGGGAAAGTCGCGACGTCCAACCCCGGGGTTGCGACAGCAGCTGGGACCCCGAGGAGGGGCGAGCCCTCCGCTCCCAGCCCCGGGGAGGAGCCGCCCCCCTCCCCGGGCGAGCCCCGCGCCCCCGGCCGGCCGGAGCCGCTCCCCAGCACCACAGCCATAGCCCCGGGCTGCGGCGGGCACCGGGGCGGGACCCCCGGCGGGAGCGCCCCCGGCCCCGCTCCCCGACCTGCCGCACTCAGGTACCCCCGGCCCCGCCGCCTGCAGCCCCCCGAGGCCTCCTAGCGCCGTAGCTGGTGACAAATAGCCTTTACCGTCCCCTCCAGTCCAGCTCCCACTGACAGGTCTGAAGCCTTTCTGCTTTTGATAATACACTCTTGTTTCTCTTACTGTAAAGGGAAGTTTATAACCAATAAAAAAAAAAGGGTATTTTTATGAAGATACAAAAAAATATATATATATAGAATTATCAGCGCTCCCTGAGAAAAAACAACAAACAAACGTGCTTTGAGATTCTGCAGGATAAAAAGAGATAAAGAAGCGTATTTTGAGATAACAGATGCATTTTGTATGGTTTCCTTTTCTAAACTCCTGGTTTGTACTACAGATTGCAGAAATCACTCCCCAGCCCCCCTCCTGCCCCCCTAGGGCAGCCCTGGGCGGCAGTGGAGGATGAGGCAGAGAATTCACCCGGGGCTCCAGAGCCTCACGACCAACTCCAAAGATGCGGCAAAGAGACGGGCGGAGCGAGGGGTCCCTCCCGGCCGGGCCACGGAGCCGGCCCCGCCTCGGCTGCTCCGCGGAGCCGGCACCGGCAGCAGCACCCCCAGAGCGAGACCCGCGCACGGCTCAGGGCAGCGCATCCTCAGCCGTGCTCTCGGTGCAAGAAAAAAAAAACCCCGAACCATCGAGAGTTAATTTCAGTTCCTCCCGAGCCCCTGTTCACATCGGCGGGCACAGGCACAACCTGCTGAGAACAACAACGAGACCATGGCACAGGTTTAACCTCCAGCCCCAGGTGCGTTGGATTTGCCAAAAAAACCACGAAAGGGTGTGATGTCAACACAGTGTACATAGTGTACAGTAGGGGAGAGAATTAATGTATCTTGAGTTGTCATTATTTTGCTAACCAAAGCTGTACGTTTTTCCTACTCCCGGCTCTGTCTCCTTTGGGATTTGAAGGGGTTCCGACACCCCGCGCATCCGGCCCGCATCGGCAGTTCTGACAATGCACTGTTTCTACGGATTCTCATGCTTTTTCCATTTTATTGCTGGGATTACATGAATTGTTGACTTTATTTTTACACAATAAAGCGTGAAGAAAGACACCGGCTTCTCTCACATGTGTCTGTTCCCTGAGCAGCCAGTGCTCAGCAGCTTGTCTTTTTCCACAGGAAGGTTTTTACGCCTGCATGAAGCAGAAATTTCTGCCCAGTTCCTCTTGGAGCTGGCTCAGGCACTCCCTGAGCGTCTCTGCCAGGCTGTCTCCTTCTCCTGTACCCTTAAACCGCGGCTGTCCCTGCTTTATGTAACACACCACACAAAGTGATGTATTTTTCCCTCCAGCCCCCGGCTGGAAGCTCCCTCTGGGTCCCGCCAGGCTCCTGCAGGGGCCGGCGGCAGGAGCGGCTCCCGGTGCGGGCACCACGGCACCCCCGGCCCCGGCGGCCTCCGCTCCCTCCCCGCGGCCCCCGGGGAGCCGGGCTGGGCTCCAGAGGCAGTTCCTGGAAGGCAGCGCTCCCAGGGGAACCGGCCTGTGCCTCGCAGGGCGCTGTGACCGCTGTGCCACAGCAGGGCCAGCCCAGCGCGGCTGCCTCGGGCAGGACACGGTGACAGCAGCACCTCCTTCCTCCCCCGGCCAGCGCAAGGACACGGTGACAGGGACAGTGTCCCCGGGGGAGCTCAGCAGAGTCCCAGCTCCCGGGGGCCGGGGATGGCCACAGGGAGGGTCCCAGCAATGGCCACAGCGAGGGCCAGTGAGGGTCCTGCAGCCGCTTGTGCTGCGACTTCGCAGGAGCTGCTCCAGCCACTGCAGCCTCTGCTGAAGGTGTCCCTGACGGGTCACCGGCCACCTCCCACACCTGCAGCTGCCAGCAGCCACCCCGGGGTCCCGTCCTGCACCCCCATAAAGGGGAGCGTTTGTTCCTGCGGCTGCTGCACGGATGCCTCAGGATCCGCTTTCCAGGATGCCTCAGCCATAACCTGGGGAACGCGAGGGAAGGGAGATGCTTCGAGCCAGGCTGCGGGGCGGGGAGCCAGGCGTGCTTCTCACACCAAAAGCCACCGACAGGAGCAGAGTGACAAGTGCCGGGCACCCTGGGAGGGGACAGTGGGCACCAGGAATCTGCTGGGGGCAAGAGCGTGGGTGAGACAAAGGGGAAAGGTGAGACATCAGAACTGTTTTGGGGCAGTTCCCCGGGTCCCACGGGGACAGCTGGGTGTGATGTGCCACCCGCCTATCACCCAGAGCCGGAGGGGAAGCGGGGGACTGCCGTGGCCCAGGGGACAAGCCAGGGTGGGCAGCGACACGGGCACAGGGGCACAGCGGGCGCTGAGGGGGTGCTGAGGAGAGCGGTGCAGAAGGAGTTGCCCCTTCCCCGCTTCTCCAGATTCCCCCCGAGCGCAGAAGGGATTGAGAGCAGCGTCTCCCCAGGCTCACAGAGGCAGCAGCCCTGGCAGCCTCCCCGCACGCCCCTGCCCAGGCACCCCCAGCCCTCGGAGCAGCTCAGCCCTCGCTGGGGACGCAGACGCCGTCCCCCCCCCGCCCCCAAAACGCAGCTGCTCCAAGGACAGGCTGCTGGGCTCCGTGTCCCCGGGAACAGCCCACATCCTCGCCAGGGGATGCTATTTATACCCAGGGAACGGCTCCTGCCTCGCTCTCAGCCCCCAGCCCCGAGCAGGGCCTTGGCCCTGGGGCGCTGCCACAACACCCTCGGCCCCCCCGTGCCAAGGCGAGGTCCCGGTGCCCACCCGCGGCTCCGGGAGAGGGAACGATCCAGGCAGAGGCTTGCGCTGCTCCACAATCCCAGCCGCAATAACAAAATGACACGAGCAGAGGGATTTGGTTTTTCCTGGGGTGTCTGGAAGCGCTGCTGCGGGGGAAGGGGGGCTGTCCCCACCCCAAGGCCGTGGCACGGCGGGGGCAGGGCGGGGGAGGCTGCGGGTGGGATGCGGTGGCTGGGGGAGCTGCAGGAGCTCCTGCACTCAGCGGGACCCTCGAACTCCTCTTACCCCCCAAAACCTGTGGGTATTGATGGGTGCGGCCAGCCCAGGCCGCCAGAAGAGAGGCAGAGCAGCCCCAGCCGGGGCCATCCCTGTCCCTGTCCCTGTCCCTGTCCCTGTCCCTGTCCCAGCTCGGCACGACCCGCGTGTCCCAGCTCCTGCGGGAGGAGGAGGATCCCGGGAGGGGTGAGGAGCAGCCCGGCCCATCAATCCCGCACCGTTCCGACACCTCCCGCTGTACCAGGAGCTGCTGCTCGGTGGCACCAGCCCCGAGAGCGCCGGGATCAGGGAGCGCCTTCCCGCCCCGGCGCGCTAAATCCAGGAGCTTTTAGAGCAGCAGAGCAGATGGAGATCTTGGGCTGCGTGAGGACAGGCCCCAGGACGCGGGAGATGGCTCAGAAATACCGACGGGGGCGAGGGAGAGTCCTTAAGGGCAGGACACAGCTGGGATTTACGGCTCTGATCCGGCTCCTCTGGAGACTCACATGGCAGGGAAAGGCCTCGCCGAGCACTCTGCATCCTGGTACCTCCTCTGCTCCCACCGCTCGGGACAGCTCCTCCGGGGCTCCGAGGGGTGACAGGAGGTGATGGGGAGAGGAACAATGAAATATGCTGTGTTTCACAGCGGAACGCGCCCGGAAAGCGGAGACAGCGTGTCCTGAAAAGGCCTTTCCCACATCCCTGCCCGCACGGGAGCGCCCGGGGCCGCCTGCGAGCGGAGCTGCCTGCGGCACTGGGACCAGCAGCGTCCCAGAGCATCATCAGCACGCAGCGCCCGAGGCGTGCGAGGCACTAATAAATGCCGTCGTTGGATTAATTAGCAGTGGATGTGTCATGCCGTGCGCCAGGCCCGCGCCGGCTGCGGGAGCACATGGCTCCAGGAGAGCCGGATTAAATATGCATGAGCCAGGGAGCGGTGGGAAGAGTCCCCCGAGCGGTGAGGGGCGCTCAGCTCCCCGCCTGGGCAGGGCTGTGCCGGGGAAAACACAGCGGGCTCGGCCACGGGGCTGCAGAAATCGCCCTACATTCAGTGGCGAGCGGACGGGCGGGTCTGGACACCCCCTCCTCTCCGGGAGCCCAGCCAGGGCTGGGAGCAGCAGCATCCCGGAGGATGGATGACATCCCTGGGGGCTCCGACGTGACCTCCCCGAGCAGGGCCCGAGGGGCTCAGCGGGCGCTGGGCACACGGGGAGGGTCCCGGGGGTCCCCAGGGAGTGGGAGGAGAGCAGGGCACCGGGTCCGGGCAGGGCTCGGGGAGGAGAAGGATCGCTGGATCCCTGAGGGCCGGAGCGCAGGGACCGGCCGGGGCACCGCGGGCAGCTGGACACCACCCCGGGCACCGAGTCAAGGCCGACAGAGCGTTCCGGTCACAGGCGTGAGTCACTGGCTGTCACAGCGTCCCTCAAATGCCACTCAGGAGCTTTTGCTGGCAGAGCACCGGTTCCTACACCCCGAGGCACTGCCCGGCCATCCTGGCCCGCACGGCTGGGGAGGGGCTTCCTCGAACCCTCCCTCCCTCCCTCCGCAGAGCCCAACCACGACGGGCCGGGGCCACACGGAACCGGCAATTCCAGAGCAAACGGTGCTTTCCAGAGCCTCTGCAAGTGCTGCTTCCCCAGCCAGGGCTGAGTCCCGGCAGCTCCCGGCAGCAGGGAGACCCCATCCCTCCCCACGGGGGGCTGCAGCTGCCGGGAACACGGGCCTGCCCCCCCTTTTTGCCTTCCCAGAATCTTTTCACAGCCTTTCCCCGGGCTCCTCCTCCTGCGATTTTCCCAGCTGCTGTCAAACGTCACCTCGGCAGCTGCTTCCTCCATCCCTCCTATTCATCCCGATGGATTATGGAGGGGCCGGGATCTCAGACTCCTCAAGGAGCTCTGGGCGGATCCTCCTCTGGCTGGGGATCCCATGAGGGGTCCTGACCCTCTCCCGGGGGGAATAACAGCCCACCTCCCATCGGAGCATCCCCGAGCGAGCCCCGCTCCGCCCGGGACAGCCCGTGGGCGGGCACGGAGCAGAGGAAAACTCTGTCTTCCAAAACTGATTAAAAATAGACGCAGAATCAAACTAATTATGCTGATTAATTAGCATTTGTGGAGCAGAGCGGGCACAGGAGGGGGCACACGGGGAGGAGTGGGGTCAGAGCCCACCCTGTGCTGCCCAGGCACCCCCAGGGTCCCCGGCGCTGCCCAGGACCGGGGGCAGCACATCTGGGGGGTCCCCAGGCCCCACTTCCCTCCCGGTCAGCAACAGCCGCAAACCCCAGAGCGCTGCTGGGTCAGCGATCGCCTCCGGGACAGCCCCAAACCTGCGGCCACCCCGGGCCGGCCGGCAGCGAGGGAACGAGCGATGGAGAGATCTGGAGCAGCCTCCAAATCCCCTCCTGGCCGGAGGGATGAGCAGGGACTCAGGGCTCCCGCGGGCTGCTCCTTTGGAAGCTGAGGAATGACCGCATCCCTCACCTGGATCTGCCCCCCAACACCTGATGGGGGTAGAAAACCCCACAGGGACACGGCGGGGCTGATTTGCTCCTGGAAAGCGGAGCAGGACCCCGGGTGTCCCCAGTGATGGTGCCCAGCCCCTGCTCACAGCAGCCTTTCCTCTCCAGCCCCCCAAAACCTCCCCGTGCCCGGTTTCACCGTGGATTTGGGATGAGCTGCGCTCCACGATTGGCAACGCTTTCGGCTCCCTTCTGCTCCCTCCCCAGGCCCCCAAATGTTGGGGCATTAATATTCATGAGCCCTGTGGAAGCATCCAGGGCCCTTCCCGAGGGCTGGATCAGGGGCAGGGTCCCGGGCACGCTCCTGCCGCAGCTCCGCTCCCCTGGCTCCGGCAGATCCCGGCCCGGAGGATGGGGAGCAGCGGCGGGGGAAAGGAGCCTATTTCCAGCAAAATGGAATTTATCCACCCGCACTCGGAGGCATGAGGGGGCTCCGGGCGGCCGCGGGGACCGCACAGACCTGGCCGGGGGGCTTCAGGCTGTGGAGGGGGTCTGGGCTCGGGAGAGGCCGGGATGTTGTCCCCAAAGGGCCGGGGTGGCTCTGGCCCCGCTGGTGCCCCACGGCTGGGGCAGAGCCTCGGGGCCGCAGCAGCTCAGGCACGAGCACGAAGCGCATCACATTAATTGGATCCCAGTTTACCGCAAACAAAGAGAAGGCAGGTGACATTTACCTAGCAGAGTAATTGATATCCGAGTAATTTGCTGGAGTAACCTCATTACACGCCAGCTAGATTTCCACACCCTCCCAATCCCACTCATTACAAACAAGGTTTGTGTGTTAATCAGAGCGCTTTAATGACGGTGCTGCCCACCATCCCTGCAGTGAGTTACGAAGATTTCTCACAGACTCCAAAGGCTCTCCCGAGAATCGCTGGATATTTTACCAGCAGGCACCGCTGCTCCTCGGGAAAAAGGGGGACGTTTGTCCCTCCCGGGATGGCACAAGGGCAGAGCCGGCTCCGGGCACCGCCTCTCTCTCCTTCCCGCAGGCTCTCCCTGCAGCCCTGGCCCTGCCGACCTCCTCCTCCTCCTCCTCCCGGGCTGTTCCTCGGCAGAGCCCGGCTCCAGTCACAACACGGCAGCCGCCGGCAGAGCCTCCCACGGCCCGGCTCGGGGCTCTCCCGAGCGCTCCGGCACCGCCACCAGAGCCCGCAGCTCCCGGAGTGACCAGCTGGGCTCTGCAGGCAGCGGCACAGCGAGCCAAGCAGCCCGGCCAAGAAAAGCAGGAAAAAGCGTGTTCCTAAGGAAACATCCTGCATCGAGCCCCCGAGGTGGGAACCAACCCAGGAATTAATCACGGGCTGCTTTCACAGCCTCGGTTTGTGTTTTTGAAGCTGCTCGGGCTGGCAGGATGGGCACGAGGCAGCCCCAGCGTGTCCCCATGGAGGAGCCCAGCTCATGCCCAGCCACCCCCGGCACCTCTGCTCTGCCCCTCCGGCTCTCACTGCTGCTCTGCTCGCCAGCGATCGCCCCTTGGCTACCAAAGTTCCACCCAGGAGGGGAAGGGAGCACCTTCCATGTCCCCCTCCTCGGGGGGACCCAGCCCCCCAGCAGGAGAGATCTGCTGCTCCACGGATTTGCTGCTTTGATTTGGGCTGAGCCCTGCACAAGCTGCTCCATCGCCCTAATGACACAGCTCATTATCATCTCATTTGCTATTAATTTGCTTGTCGAGAGAAATTCCACTCATTTGCTTTTAATTAATGGGGGCCTTAAAATAAAATCGGGGGAAGCTGGCGGGGCTCTGGTGAGAGGATCAGAGAGGATCAACCACCACCAAGAACGGGAAGAGCAGGTGGGGTGGAGAACTATTTATAGGACAAAAGGGAAGGGAAAATAAAATAAAAAGGACAAAAAAGGGCTGCAAGGGAGCCATGGTGCTCCTCAGCTCCCTCTGCACACCCGGGCTCTGTCCAGGAGCCACCACAGCCAAGAGGCCTCAGCTGCCACAGGAGGGACCAACACTAAAAATGCCCATTATGTCCATGAGATGCCCAAAATGCCCATTTAGAGGCAGAGCTGGGGAATGCTCTGAGATCCAAGGGCCACAGCTGCCCCAGCCAGCCCCACACCACCCAGTGCCCCGGGAATGGGGGCTCAGCTGCCTGGGCCCAGCTCCACACACAGTGGGAGCCCCCAGCCCAGGGCTCAGACCTGCAGCTGGACCTGGCTTGGGGGTTCAGGAGGGAAACAGCCCCTCCTAAACACACCCAAGCAGACCAAAGGGAAGAGGAATGAGAACTGGGGGCAGGGAGGGGGAATCCCAATGAAACACTTCCCCCATCCTCGTCCCGAAATACAAACCCTGAGTCACCGGAGCTGGAGCTGCACAGGCAGCACCTACACTGCCACGAGCTGCAGACACGGAGGTGGGAACTCATCCCACCCAGCTTCAGACACCTGTGATGGAACTCATCCCACCCAGGCTTCCTCAGAACTCCCAGAACAAACAGATTTGTGTCCTAAAGCATCTCCTCTCCCTTCTCCCGGGACCCCAGACCAACAAGGCGGGTGCAGGGATCCTCTCCTGATCTCCAGGTGTCCAAATAAAACACAGGGAGCAGATCCAGAGTCTGCAGCAGAATCATTCAGTGTCTGGGAGTCAGGAAACCCAACCCCAAACCAATCCTGCCCCAGTTTGTCACCCAGGAGCTGTCACTGGGCAGCCCCATCCCTGCTCATTCCCCAGCAGCACTGGGGGTGCCCAAGCCCTGAGACACCTCCGGACCCCCAACCAATCCCAGATGGAAATTGTGACCATGAAACTCCCCGGTGAAAACAGGAGGGTTTACAACCAGCTGGCAAGAACTGTCTTCCTCTGATTCCCAACAACTTTACACCCAGAAAAGCTGATTTCCAGCAAACAGAGAGTTAAAAAAGACAAGCCATGTATGAGTTTATTTCAAAGGACACTCAAGCTCCAGTCTCTGAGTTTCTGCTAAGAGGTTTCAAGCGCTACAAAGCGATTTTCCCTTCCCAGGGTTATAAACCAATTAGATAAAGACCAAGTTAATCCCTTATTGTGTCCAAAAGCCACAAGCAGACACCAAACACAGAGATTAGTCCCTTCCTTTAAGCACCCTCGTTTGGGAGCATCCCTCGGCACAGACAAAGCCCCAAGGCAGGAGCACCGAGCCCCAGCTCCAGCAGGGCTGCACAGACACTGCAGCACCATCCTCCTCCTCCTCGTCCTCAAACCTCCCCAGGTGACTTCATCCAGAGTCCTCCGAGTTTACCTGGGCTGGGAAGGAGAGTTCAGAGCCTCCCGCAGGGGGAAGCTGGGGCAGTGATGCAGAGCTATTTTTTGTGCTGTTGTTTTGGTTTTTTACCCGGTTTTCCCTCACCCCACGGCAGAGGCAGCTGGGGGAGCTCAGGCCAGCCCAGGACAGCCCTGGATCCCCCCCAGGCTGAGCACACTCCATGGATCAGAACCCCCAGATCCCAGCAGGAACACCCAGTGACAGACCCTCAACAGCCACAGCCCCACTCCCTGTCAGAGCTGGGCTCCAGCTTCCACCCAAATCACAGCTCTGGCTGCAGAGCCTGCCCTGTGCCCACCCCACATCTCTCACTGTCAAATACCAACCTGAACCACAAAAAAAATCGCCAAGAGATCAGGGATGAAAACCCCAGACATGAAACCTGAGACAGAACCCAGACACCCTCCCCTGTCTGTGGCAGAGCCCAGGCACGAGCCCAAGGCTCCCCCAGGCCCCACAGCCCCAGGACCAAGGAGCAGCTTCCCCTGGGATTTCCCTTGGCAGTCTCTGTCCACCACAGACAAACCCTGGTGTGAAACAGCTCCGAGAGAGGCTCCCGGGAGAGGCGGCTCCTGCACGGGGCCTGGCAGCTCCTGCTTTGCCTTTCAACACCTGTCAGCAAAGGCTTCTTTGGGAAGTGCCCTGTCAGTGCCTGTGCCCCTCTCCAGCACAGGACCAGCCCCAGATCTGCCCAGCTGGGCCCAGGGCAGCAGCGTTTGTCACTCCCTCCCTTTTCCCACCCTGTTTCAGGAGGGACAGCTCAGATTCCAACACAGCAGAGGCACAACAGGCTGGACAGAGAAAAGAACAGAAGTTGTACAATGACTTTATGCAAAATTGAGGTTAAAAAAGCCCACAGGAGCTTGACCTGAGCACCCCTCCCCACCCCCAGGAAATCATCCTTCTTCTTCTTCAGGCTGGAATCTTACACAGCCACACCAAGACCTCCCAGAGCACCTTCTGCTCCTGCTGCTCTTCAGGAACAGCCAGGATCCCACACCTTGGGAGAAGCTTTGGTGATGAGGGTCGAGGATGATTTGGCCACAGAAGCTCTGGGCTCTGCTCCTCAGGCCGAGCTGGGGCTGGGCCAGAACTCCAGCCTGGGATGTGGCACCTGGAGTGCTCTGTGTGCCAGGAACGGCCTCCCCATCCTCCTGGAGGGAGATGGTTTCTGCCACCCTTTCCCCTGAGAGCCTTCCTTTGGGAAGAGCTGGGCAGCAGGGCAGCTGGAGCTGGAACAGGGCTGCTGGAGCTGGAACAGGGCAGCTGGAGCTGGAACAGGGCTGCTGGAGCTGGAACAGGGCAGCTGGAGCTGGAGCAGGGCAGCTGGAGCTGGAACAGGGCAGCTGGAGCTGGAACAGGGCAGCTGGAGCTGGAACAGGGCAGCTGGAGCTGGAACAGGGCTGGTGGAGCTGGAACAGGGCTGCTGGAGCTGGAACAGGGCTGCTGGAGCTGGAACAGGGCTGCTGCTCCCCAGGAATGTGCAGAGAACAGCCCAGGCTGCAGGGACAGGGAAAGGAGGGCTCAGTTCCAGAGGTGTGGTGGGAGACACAGACTGGCTCTGCAGTGGGAACACCTCAGCATCTCTAAATCACCCCCTGCAGCAGCCCAAGGACTCCAGCCAGGTGCTGCAAACTTACAGGTGAGCCTCTGCTTGCACAAGGACTTTAACAGGACTTGAAAAGGAACCCTGAGAAATTCACTGCAAGGATTCCCCCTGAGCAGTGGCTGGTGCTGTCCTGTGGGACACAGCCTGGCACAGCTGTCCCTCAGGGTGGCACTGGGCTCCTGCACCCAGCAGCACCCAGCCTTGGTGCAGGAGAGGGCCCAGCGAAGAGCAGCTCTGCACTTTCTTCTGGCACCAGACTAATCCTCCAATTCAGCCTCCTTTTTGCTGCTGGGAACAAAAATGAGAAAGTAGTTTTTAAAAAAAAAACTAGAAGCCAACAGGCACAAACAACTGGCACTTGGTGAGCTTGAGCTCCTGCAGCTCAGGGGACCTGCCACAGATTTACTCCTGAACTGACACCCACTAACCCACCTTATGTAAGAGTGGGGGACTCTGACCCTCCCCACGACCTGGGGGCCAAAACCAGCTCCCTGCAGGTATTTCTGTTCACCCTCAGGTCACACCTGTGGGCTTTAGGGCTTTGCTTATGACCAGTGCTGAAAAAAGACCAAATCCCCGCTGCCCTTCCCCAGCTCAGGACACGGCGCTGTGGGAAGCAACGTGTGAGGCAGCGTGGCCACAGGGAGCAGGAATCACCTTCTGCAGGCAGCACATGTCCTGAGCTCCTCACTGAGCTCCTCACTGAGCTCACCTGGTTACCCTGCCTGTACCTTTAATGCCATTACTGCAGCTCATGCCACCAGCAGATCCCCTTGGCCCCCACACCCACCTCTCTGGGCTGGCAGGCTCCAGCACGTCCCGTGGAGCGCAGGGCAGCTTCCGAAGGTACTCCCTGGACCTAATGTCAGCCTGGAACCGGGGAGGAAAAGGACAAGCATGGGCTGAGCAGCCTGGCTGGTGCCTCCTCTGTGACCCCAGAGTGCCCCATCCACCCTGCTGTCAGCACAACCCTGGAGCCCCAGCCAGGCACGGCAGCCTGGGGCAGGGAGAGCACCAAGCACAGCCCAGGAACTGCCAGGAAACGTCGCTGGGCATTGCCTGGGTGCTCTTGCCCCCACCCTGGGGTGTTTGCTCAGCCCTCCAGTGCTGCACGACACCAGTAGCAAACCCTTGATGCCATCACAAGCACATCCTGGGCTCTTGGACAACTTTGATGACTGGCAGTTGATTTTTACAGTCCTTCAAAGTTTTATCTCTTTTAGAAACTTCCTTCCCAAACGCGCTGCCGTGCCATTTCCGAGCAGCTGCTGTGCCCACCTCAAAGGCTGAGTCTCTCCCCACTTACAAAGCAGGATGTGACCTTCCCAGCTGGAAAAGCTTCAGAGTGTCTGGTGAGGAGCTCAGAAATTGGGTTAACACATCCCTGGGGACTGTCCTTGAAGCATTTGCTGCTCTCCACCCTGTGCTGCTCCCGAGGAGCCTCTCCCGCAGCCCTGGAGCCCCCAGGCCCTCACCCCCAGCCCTGGCTGCAGGCTGTGCCTGCTGCTGGAACCTGCTCCACAGCTGCAGAGCCTCCTGCCAGCTGAGAAGGAGAGAGTTACATAAGGGGTGGTTTGTTTAGGAGATTTTTTTCCCTTCTCTCTATAATTGGACAGTTTCATAACTGAACTGACAAATAACTTTGATCACTCTTCAGGATAAGCGATTACGTGATGGATTTTACAAGCAGGGAAGGAGGCTGCTCAATAGTCCCCACGGGGAGAGCAAGGAGCAGGAGGCACAGCTACCAACTATTTTCCTAGGGAAGAAAAAGCCCAACCACGTTCTGCTGAGAACATCAGCTAACGCTTGATGAGGTGGCAGTTCCCAGGCAGGGCTCCCTCCTAACACAGCACTGGAGTTAAGGTGGTGATTAACCACGGGCTAATCAATAAGATGGCTCACTGCCCTGCAATAATCCTCACAGATTTGGGCTATTTTCAGAGGGGATGAGTTCTGGCTGTGGAAATGTTGCTTTGCCCTGAGGGGCCAGGGTGGTCCCTGTGCACAGCAAGCTTGGACAGGGTGCACCCAGAGGGAGCTGGAGCCTCAGGACCCCTCAGGACACCAGGGACTCATGTCCAGTCCCAGAGGAGAGGCTGATGCCTTGTCTCATTCTTCTGAGGGCGAGTGTTTGGTGTTTCACAGAGGGTGACCTGCAGGCCAGCCCTTCCTGGTGGGCTGTCCCAGCAGCTGAGGGAAGTGAGCAGGAGGTTGGTGAGCAGCCAAGCAGGAACCCAACCCAGCCAGAGCAGAGCAGAGCAGAGCAGAGCAGAGCAGAGCAGAGCAGAGCAGAGCAGAGCAGAGCAGAGCAGGCCCTGGGGCCATCCCTGGCAGCTGGGGGGTGGCAGCAGCTTCCCTGCTGTGCCCAGGGACCCCAGGAAGGAGCAGGAGGGTGGGCAAGCACCAGGGATGGGCTGACCTGTGGCAGGAGGCAAGGGCAGCTCTCTCAGCAGGGCTTGGGACTGCTCTGGGGCCACTCAGGGTGAGTGCTGTGCTGATTATTCTGAGATGGCAGCTCCTGCCTTCCTCAGCTCCTGCCTGGGAGCTCTGAGGAGCAGCCCTGGCAGGACCTCAGCAGCGAGCACAGCTCTCCTGGCTGGGCCTGCCACAGGGACTGAGTGGGATGTCAATGCTGACTGCAGGTGGCAAGGGGAGTTCATCCCTCTGCTTCCTCTGAGAGATCTCACTTCTCTCATCTGCACACAGGAGCTCCCAGCACAACCACACTGTGGGCTGAATGCAGATGGGACCTCCCTCCCCTGATCCCTGCCTGGATAATGCTGCATTCCTGGGAATTCCACATCCCCTAAAGCTCCCACAGCAGCTGCACTGCACACACTGCCCTCACAAACCTCAGGCTCAGCTGAGCTCTCATTTCATTCCCTGGGCTGCCAGAACTTCCAGACCAGGCCCTGATGATCCACAGGTCTTTCCTGACACTGGGAAACCTGTAAGCACTTCTCCTGTCAGGTCTGCAATTTCTGGAGACATACCATGGCAAAAAAGGCCACGTCAGCCACCCATGGCAGGATTCTCCAGAGCCTGCTGTTTCCTAACTCCAGCTGCAGGTGCTCAGGAGCTGAGGCTGCCAGCTCTGCCTGTGCCAAGAGCTGTGGCAGTCACCACACAGAGGAAGCACAGCAGGGACAAGTCCCTTGGAAAGGTTTAAGTGTCCTCATCTCCTGCCATCCCTCTAAGTAAACACTCACTCCCTGTTGGACTTCTCATCTCTCTGTAAGAAAAGTGATCATAATTCATTCCATCACTCTAAGAAAAAGGTCACAGGGAACTGGAAGAGTCTCAGAACACGAGCAGATCCTGGAGATGGCTGGAAGCAGAATGAGGGTGATGAAAAGCTCCAAGACACCTTTTTGTTTCCAAAGGGAATGCTTCTCCCTTCCTCTCTCTGAACAGGCAGAGCTGCAGAGCTGGCTCGGAGCTCTGCAGAGGCATCTGTCCCTGGCTGGAGCAGGTTACATAAGGAGCTCCTCCAGTCTGGCAGGTACTGGGGCTGAGCCTGGGAACTGCAGCTCTGCTATGGACACCCCAAGGCTCGTTTTGCTGCAAGGAGTTCTGATTTTGGGGCGGATTACGAGTCTCGGTTCCAGGGGACACTGCAGCAGTGCCCAGTGGGGTCTCCCAGCACTGGAGACACTCAGACTGGAGGCACACCCCTGACCCCACCTGGCACAGCAGCGATGCCAATGGGCTGTCCCAGGGCAGAGTTAGGGACAGGGACACCCGGGCAGGACACCTGGAGTCAGCCCTGGCTCTGGGCTGTGGTGCCACCAACGGTAGAGGGACCTCGGGGAGAAGGGAAGCACTTGCCAGGCCAGAAGCCCCAGAGGCTTTGAGCATCTCCAGAGCCTTTCCCCAGGTTCTGCTGAGATTTAAGATCAGCCGGGGCTGAGCCTCGGTGGCAGCTGCAGCTCGGTGGCAGTGATGCAGTGCTGTCACCTGCTGGCTGCTGGCTCCGTGCAGAAAGGCCCAGAGGAGCAGCACTGCGGGCTGTGCCGGCTTCCAAGCACCCGGGAAAACTGCATTCCCAGCTCCTGGGGATTGGCAGCAGCACCGCGGGAGAGCCTGCAGAGAGGCAGCAGGGAATGGGGCAGGCTGGATGTGCGGGCAGGGCTGGCAATGACTGCGGCAGGAGAAGGAAGGAAGGGTGAGCAGCACCGAGGGCTGGGGGAACAGCCCAGCAGGAGCCTGTCCACAGCACAGGAGGGCAAACTGAGGCTCTGGGACAGCCCAGGGCTCTGCCCCAGCCCCGGCCGTCCCCAAGAAGTGCCGTACCTGGCGGATGGGCTCCGGGACGCGGAAGCGGCAGCAGGCCCTGACGAGGCGCACGGCCGTGCCCAGGCTCACACGGTGCCCCACGGACACGTACAGCGGCTTGGAGCTGTTGTTGTAGCTCCGCAGCGCCTGGGCAGCCAGAAAGGACAGATCAGGCACTGAAGAGGCTCGTTTGAACACAGCCAAGGAGGGGCAGTGGAATTAGGAGCCAGCCAGACCCCTCGGGTGGGGTGGTGGCTCTGTGTTTGCAGCTCCCAGCCCTCCTGAACATCTTCTCCAGCTCAGAGTCTCCTCCAGGCACTGCCTGTCCCCCGTGGCCCTTCCCCGAACGCCTGAGCTGCTCTGGGACGCAGGGAGCTGTGCCAGCCCCGGCTGGCAGCACCCACAGGAGGTGTCTCCCAGCTGCCTGTTCCTGCTCTGCTCTGAAGCAGACGCTCCCAGACTGATCCCGGGAAGCTGCCAGGGAACTGGCACCTCTCCCAGGCTGCAGCTCACAGCCCAGGCTGCTGGAGCACCTCAGGTGCCACAGCCACGCATGTGAACGCTCCCAGAACTTGAGCTGCCAACTCCCTACAGCCACCTGAGCTCCCAGGAGGGGCCAGCAGTGTCACTGGTCACCTGCTCACACCTGGCCTCCTGCACAGGACACAGCCCTGCTGTGGAGAGGGACGAGTGGCCAGGTGACAGCTTACCATGCCCAGGACCTTCCCTGAGGTGCCTGTCAGTGGGAATGTCTCTCCTGACCTCTGCAGGGAACGAACCTAGGAATGAACACACACAAAATCAGCTCCTGAGCACACAATACAATGTGGCTGTCCAAATTCCCTTGGGACATTAATAAACAGACAAATCCCAGCCTGGCCTAACCTGCTCCCTGTGCAGCTCATCCCTGACCAAGCCATCCACCTGCAGGAGGTTCTTGGCCACACCAATGCACGGCAGGTCTGTCAGGACTCCGAGGTGACAGGCTATGCCAAATCCTGCCAACAAGGAGCCACTGTAGCTGCAGGACACCAGGAAACAGCAAGGCCAAGGAGCAGCACAGCAAGCAGCAGAGCAGAGCTCTCCAGAACAGCCTACCTCTGGGATGGAGCAGGCCATTCCCATCTACCAGAAGCACCTGAAAAAGCCAAAGCCAAAGTTATCTCCTGGGCACTGAGAGCACTCCAAGGAGGAAGCAGGGATGCTGGCTCTGGGGGAAGGAGAAATCTCTCCTGGTTCCTCAATTCTCCCCGTAAGGCTCTTCCTGCCTGTGCCTGACCCTCGAGCAGTGTGGGACTGGCAGTGCCCTGCTCACACCACAGGAGCCTGGCTGCTCCCAGCTCCACATCCCTGCTCCCTAAGGAAAGGGAACGGATGCTCCACCACAGCTCTGACCGTGTCCCTCCCGCCCCACCAGCTCAGGCTCCAGAGGGAGAACACCTTTCCCTGGATTCTGCAGCCAGGACATCCCAGCTCAGGACAAGGAAAACACTCCACACCTGAGGCTGGAGCTGGGGCTCCTCCTGCTGAAGTCTTTGGACAGCTTCCACCAGGACAGGGACCTCTCGGAAGGCCAAGAACCCGGCCACGTACGGGGCAGTGACGGGCACCATGCGGCAATCCTGGTACAGCACCTGGGGCAGGCAGACAGGACCCACAATGCTGCCAGAGCCCCTGGATGCTCCAGAGCCTCCTCCTCTGCCTCCTGCCCTCTGCTCATCCCTTTGAAAGCCAGGCACAGGGCAAAGGAAACGGAGTAAGGCAGCACCAAACAGTGATTCTGCCTTGGCCTGCAGATCACAGCAGGACCTGAGATTTGGCTCATTAAAATCCCAGCAGACAGCATCAAACTTTATTTCTCTGCTTGTTAGAGCTTTTACAGTTAAAGACAATTCTTTTGTATTATTTTGAAAGCTGGGAAAGAGACCAAAAATCTTTATTAGTTCAAGCAAAATGACTGTGAGATGCAAAATCCATGGCAGGTTTGGAAAAGCTCTCCTGTGTCACAGCCCATGTTATCAGCTGATTCTTTGCTGATTCCCAGCGAGAGCTCACACACAGGACTGCCCTGGAGCACGGCCAACACCTCCCTCTGCCCACAGCAGCTCCCACAACAGGCACTGCAGCTTCTCTGGCCCCTGGCTGAGTTCCCAGCCACCCCACAAAACTCCTGTAATGGGGAGCTGTTTGCATCACACCTTCCTAAACTTTTGCCTAAATCCTTACATGCATTTTTTTCTGTTTATTTCTTTTGGGAACACACACAGAAATCACGGAACATTTTGATCAGCACTGAGTTTAAAGCCCATCCCATTCCATGGCAGGGACAGCTCCCACTATCCCAGGCTGTTCCAAGCCCCAGTGTCCAGCCTTGGACACGTGCAGGGCTCAGGGGCAGCCGCAGCTGCTCTGGGTGACTCTGCCAGGGCCCCACCACCGCCACAGGAACAATTCCTTCCCTCTCTCCCATCCACGGCTGCCGTGCCCCGCCGTACCTCGAGCCCCGGGTAGCTGAGCACGACCAGGGAGGCGCAGGCACGGCTCTCGTCGCCCTTGATGTAGGATAAATCCACACCTCCCACTCTGTGCAGCCCGGTGAAACGGGGATCCTTCTGCCACTCCTCGGTGTCCTCCTGCACCACGCTGCCCTTCAGCCGGGCCTGCTCCCTGCCACAGCGCCGGGGTCACAGCGGGCCCGGGGGTCTTCCCCGAGCCCCGGGGCCTTCCCCGAGCCCCGGGACCTTCCCCGAGCCCCGGGGCCTTCCCCGAGCCCCGGGGCCTTCCCCGAGCCCCGGGGCCTTCCCCGAGCCCCGGGCCCAGCCAGCCTGGGGGAGCACCGGGGGCTCTTCCTGAGGGTGCCCGTGGGGACGGGGAGCCCCGAGCTACCGTCCTCAGCCCCGGTACCGCTCCCAGCCCCGGTACCGCTCCCAGCCCAGCCCCGGTACCGCTCCCATCCCCGAGCCCCGGTACCGTTCCCAGCCCCGAGCCCCGGAACCATTTCCAGCCCCGAGCCCCGGAACCATTTCCAGCCCCGGTACCGCTCCCAGCCCCGAGCCCCGGTACCGCTCCCAGCCCCGAGCCCCGGTACCGCTCCCAGCCCCGGTACCATTCCCAGCCCCGAGCCCCGGTACCGTTCCCAGCCCCGGTACCGTTCCCAGCGGCGGCGCTGCCCGGGGGACGCGGCCATGGTGACACCGGGCCCTCAGCCCGTCCCTCAGCGCCGCCGTCCCCCGGAACGCGCGGCCGGGCTTGGCCGTTCCGGGCCGGCGCTGCGGTCCCGGCTGAGGGCGCAGAAGGAGCCGGGATCGAGCGGAAGCTGAACTGAGTTTATTGGGAAGGGGAGGGGGAGAAAGGTGCGGGATTAAGGCAGGGAAGGAGCCCCGGCCGCCAGGGCTCGCTGCTCCCGGTACCGCCGAGCGGGAGGTGCTGCCAGCCCCGTGCCCACGGAAAGGCTGCCCGAAACAGCCCTGCCCCGGCAGAAAGGCTGCCCGAAACAGCCCTGCCCCGGCAGAAAGGCTGCCCGAAACAGCCCTGCCCCAGCACCACGCTTTGTAAAAAAAGTCCTTCATGTTCCTCCAGTGGCTCTGGGGCTGTGAGGATCCAGGGTTCACACGGAGTTGTTGGGCCTGTTCCACTGTCCTGCTCCACGGCCCCCTCTCCTCTTCACAACACGTGTCAAAACAACCCCAAACCCAAAGAACAAGCAACAAGCCCCAAACAAAATGCCCAAAGTTCTGGAAGCCGTTGTGGCATTCCCTGGCAGGGTCCTGCCCTAACTCTCCCTGTGCTCCCGCTTGAAGAGAGCAGCTGCTTTCCAGGTCCCAGTGGCATGAGACAGAAGAATCCCATCTGGGAATGTGTCTTCCAGCTCCAGAGCCAATTCTGAGTCTTTGGCATAAAGGTAAGGCAAGAGTGATTCCTTCAGGCTGGAAGACAAGAGCAGAACAGCATTAGCAGCTGGGCCCCAGCAAAGCACAGGTGCCATGGCAGGAGTGCACTGCAGCACCCAAAGGCGATATCCACAATTGAACAGGTGGATGTGCGGTGAGCAGGGCTCAAACAGCCAGCTGCAGCCACAGGCACAGCTCTGGGGATGAGCTGGGCCTCTGCACAGCTGAGTGTGTCCAGCCCTGAAGGCTGGGCTTGATGATCAGGGAGGTTTTATCCAACCTTAATGATTTTGTGGTTCTGTTTTATTATTTTATTCAAGTGCCTGCAGAAGTGCTTGTGCTTGTGCCCTGGACAGCAGCTCCTGGTGTGTTCCAGCAGTGTCCCCAAGAGTGTGAGGTGGAAGTGACCCTTGCCAGAAATGAGTGTGGATATTCCTGATGCTGCGGGCTGGGCCGTGGCCCTCAGGACAGGCACGAGCCAAAGGAGCTGCTCCCACTGTGTGCACGCCCAGAGGCAGAGAAACTTCAGTTAACAACTGTGGTGGCTTTGGGTGTGTAACTCCTACCTCCACTTGGGTCTGAACTCCTCCATGGCTCGGACATGCCTCAGCTTCAGGATGATCATTTCATGGAGCTCCTGCAGGAAGGTTTCCAGCCTGGAGTGGACCAGGAAGGTGTGCAGGAGCTTGGCAAGCTCTGGGGTGAGCTCCTCTTTGTAGTCTGCACTGACATCTGCAAAAGGATCCTGGAAATGCAGTGAGGGGAGAAGAAACCCAATGACACATTTGAGCAGCTGCAGGCAGGGCAGGGCAGGGCAGGGCAGGGATGGGGAGAGCAGAGCAGAGGAGAGCAGGGCAGAGCAGGGATGGGCAGATCAGATCAGATCAGATCAGAGCAGATCAGATCAGATCAGAGCAGAGCAGAGGTGCTGGGGTTCCATACCCTGCCGAGGCGCAGCAGCTGCTCCGATTTGTGGGCACACAGGAGCTGCCACAGGGCTATGCTGTGTCTGAGCTGGCACCGTCTGAGGGCCTGGAAGAGAAGGACAGCTGTGGATGTGAGGGATGTCCTTGGAGCCCATCCCCAGCCTGCCCTGCCCAGAGAGAGCTCAGCACGGAGCTCGTCCAGCCCCTTTGCCCTCAGTAATCCAGGTTCTGACACCACCACAGGCAGTGGGGAAGTGAGAGGGCTCTGCCACACAGGCTGGGCTTAGCACAAAGCAGGGCAGACTTTATCCTGTAAGAATCTGAGCTCTGCCCTCAGCACTGACCTGCAGCACGTGAGGGTTTGTCTGATCCCCCATCTGCAGAACTTGCTCGATGTACTCAGTCAGCAGCATCTCAGCGCTCTCACCAGCCATGGCCAGGAAGCCCAGGGTGATCTCGGTGAGGGACAGAGCATCACACACATCACTGTAGGACTGCAGCTCCCCACTGATCATGTTCATCACAGAACTGGGCAGAGCACTCTGAAAACCACAAAGTCACAGTTCACATTATTTTAGAGCCATTCCTTTTTCTGTTCAAATCGCTCAAGTCACGGAAGACAGACAAGAGAGGCCCAGATTTAGGAAACTGAAATGCTGAACTATCTCCCTTTTCTTTGCAAATCCTGACTGACAGCACAAGGCCAGATTGCACGTACCCAAGGCATGCTGAGAAATCAGCAGGTGAGCCTTTGGATGGACAGCAAACCCTTGGAAAAGCAGGGATTTCACGCTTGCCCTGCTTCCTGCAGTGCAGAAACCCACCTGCTCCAGCTTATTCCTGACATCACTGAACAGCTGCTCGTAGTTCCTGTCATGCCTGTACACCAGGGTGGGGATTCCCTGGCAGGAGAGAAAGGCAGGGATGTGAAGCTCTGGAATGCTGCTCCCAGAGCCCTCCTGGCTGCACAGCCCCTGCCCCTCCTACCGTCAGCTTGATGAGCGGCTTCCCCTGCAGGAACTTGCTGACCACTTGCTGCTGGATCCTCTCCAGATCGAAGTCCTGCAAGGTCTCCCCTCCCTTCTCCATGCTGTACTGGCAGTTGGACAGGATCAGAGGGATCAGGTCCTTCTCCACCTCGTAACTGATCAGGTGCAGGTCGGCCACTTCCGAGGGGCTGATCAGGTACCTGTGGGGAGCACAGGGCCTCTGTGGAGCGGGGAGAGCTGACAGGGAGGGAGCAGGAGATGCAGCAGAGCCCCAGGAGCAGAAGAGCAGCACACCTGTCATCCTCCTTGATGTGCCTGTTGACGGAGTGCACGAAGTCGTTGTGCAGCCCGATGAGGTAACTGGCCAGGGCCGTGGAGCACAGCCCCAGCCCCTGGCGCCGCGGCAGCAGCACCTCCAGCCTGCTGTCCAGGCTCAGCTCCGTGTCACAGTAGCCTTTAGGCAGCTTAATTTCCCCTGAAATACAGACAGGGCTGTTTGAGGAGGCCCAGAGACGGCCCAGGGCAGGAGTTACCGAGCCCAAGGACAAGGGAACAAGGTCTGGTGAAAAAGGAAACAAGTTCAGGTGAGAATGCTACAACAGGGAAACAAATTCTTCCCCTTGGACCTGGATTCTTCAAATTCAACAGCCAAGCTCAGTTCTGAGGATATGGGAACTGATGGGAGGAACCTTGAGGAGCAGGGCTGGGAAAGAAGCTGCTCACCATTGGTGTCCAGGGAGCTTCTCAGCTTGTTCCAGACAGACAGAAACACGTTCACTCTCCTCTCTAACAGGTCCCTCATCACATCTGAGAAACAACAGAAAGATAAATCCATGAAACACCTTTTCCTGGTCAAACTCTCCAACACAGGGATCTTCAGGGCACAGCACTGAACTGCAGGCAGCTGCTCAAGAGACTAAACAGACACCAAACACCTTTCTGAAGGTATCACTTGCTCAGTTTGTTATTTTTCCATTATTGTCTGCTCCTGGCCCAGGCCACAAAGATGGTCTTGGCCACCTTGGTCTGCATGGCCTTTATGTACTTTTCCATAAGTACTTAAAAACATCAGTAATTGTACTTAAATGCAATTGAAGGAGTTGTCACAAACTTCATGAAAGGAAGGGAGGGATGTTTATTCCATTCTTCAGGCAAGCCCTGCTCTAGGGCTGAGCTTAAAATGCCAACAGAAGCACTGCTGCACTGCACAGAGCTTCCACCCCTCAGAAAAAAATCTTCTGTGCTTAATTCCCTTCAAGTCATCTGGTAACTTTTCCAACTCTATCCAGGTCTCCAGTTAATTTGGGTGAGAGTTAAAAGGAAAAGGTGAATTTTCCCCTCCACTTTCAACTGGACAGTCCAGCACTTTCTGTTTCATTAATTACAATTTTGGCAGAGTGTCCTCACCTGAGTGGGGTTCCCTGAGGAATTCCCTGATGGAGCAGTGTTTGATCTCTGTGGTGTTCTGGAACTGCCTCACCAAATCTCTCTGCAGAGCCAGAATCTCTGGTAGGAATTTCACCAGCCTCAGCTCAGCCTCCTGGAAGAGGAAAGGGAGCCTGTGGGTAAGGCTGTGCTTAAACAGCTGGGAACACTTTTATGGAATTACTTCTTAAATGTTTAAAAGACAACAATATCTTCCACGCTCATTCTCAAGTTCATAGCAAGTACTGAGAATAAAGAACATCCCAATGTGGTTCAGCCCTGGGCAATCCCAGGCTCTGACCCCTGTGCCAGCCCCACCTTCTGCAGGAACTTGCAGAGGAGAGGGACGGTGTCCTTGGCATTCTTCTGCTGCACAACGTGGCCCAGGTTCTCCACTGAGACCCTCCTGCGGCAGCTCCACATCCTGGAGTGGTGGATGTGGCTGTCCCCTGGCAGCTGGGACAGGAATGCAGCTGGGTCCCCATACACGATTTTCACTATGGGGTTGGAAGAGATTCTCTCATCCTCTTGTATCTGTCGGTTTAACTTCAGCAGCTTTTTATCCAAATCCTGCATTAAGAAAATAATAAATGATTGGATATTGTGAAATACCTTCCACAGAGCTGAGCCAGTTCTGCTTTTCCAGCTATAAAATTCATCCCAGAACAACTCCAGTCTCAGACTCCCAGGTCCCCAGGTAGAATAAAGGTGGCTGATCCTTAACCTGCAGCTGTGCCAAGGACAGGCTGGCTCGAGGAATAGCCAGGTGAAAAGTGTAGCACAGAATTCACAGCACATCAGACCTCCAGTGGGTTTGGAACTGCTCAGCTCCTGACTCTGTACAGCAGATTTCTCACCTTCAGTTCAGGAACAATAATTGTGTTTCCAACAATTTCTTCCCATTTGTTTCTCTTCTCCTTGGTGGAGAGAACATCATCAAACTGCACCAGCCCTGCAACAGGAATATTTCACCTCTTACAGCTGCAATATTTCAGTGAAAAGAAAGCACAGATTCACAGGTCCTAGAAGTTCACTGAGTATCTTGGTCCAGCTGGAGAGTGACACCCAAACATCCCACAGTGATCCAGCTTTCCAGGAGCTTCAGCCAGTCACTCATGTGAATGAGGGGAACATTTATACAACTCCTTCATAGCCCCAGAAACATTGAACAGATTGTCCAGGGTCAGACCATCATCGGTGACAAGCTTGGAATACTGACTGGTGCTGTCCCACACTCCAAAGATGGGGTGTTTACACATTTCCTCTGTGCCACAGTGACTCCAGATCCCACCAGGAACCCCACTGTGCCATCCCTCTTCTCCCAGAGAACTTCTGGGAGTCACTGTCAGACAGCACAGGACAGGGATTGCTCACAGCACGAGCTGCTGTGCTGGGAGAGCAGCCCTGCTCGGGGGCTGTCACCTCTGCCCATCTGTCATGACATTTTTTTGTCAATAATTCATTTTCAGAGCTATTGACTGCACCAAACCCCGTGTATTGGACTGAAAGAAGCAAACAGCCAGAAATTCTTCCCTCCCTACAGTAAGAAACAAGCTTCAAACTCTCTGTTTTCCTCTTCAGCTCAGCTGCTGCTGCTGGAAGGGGTTTATCAGCAAAGTGGGTGCATGGCCACAGCCCCAGGTGTGATAGGGCAGGTGGCTTTTCTTACACTGGCCTGGCTGCTGCTGGGGGGCCTGCAGGAGGCTGCTGAGCACGAGATGCAGAATGCTGATGGTGTCATCCACACTTTTCCCCAAAATCCTGGTCAGCTGTACCAAGTCCTCCTGAACGTGCTGCTGCAGGAAGCTCACCACGTCCTCCACTGCTGGCTTGATCATCCTTCCCAGGGACTAAAGACAACAAAGGCAAGAGCTGAGCACAGCCAAAAACATCCAAGGCACACAGAGCTCAGGCTGCCAGGCACCCTCATCTGTGGGATTCCTGCCCCTGGGCCCAGAAAGGCAGGGCTGGGTGGATGTGCCTGCATGAAGTGCAGAATTAACCAAAACCCCTCCTGGAATCTGGGTCTCACATCTTGACAGACTGCCCTGGTCACTTGGCATATGATGGAAAGGACCAGCAGCATACAGAGGTTTCCCTACATTTTGTGTGACCCCTTGGAAACATTTTTGGAAGATACCTGAGGGTCTCTGGAGGCTCCCAGCAGCATTGAGAGGTGGGTGAGCAAACGGAGCAGCACAAAGACCACGGGGGACACGCCCCTGTCTGACATTCCCAGGGTTCTTCTGTGCTGGACATCTCCAAGAATGTGGCCAGTCTGAGTTCTGTCTTCACGATTCCTGGAGGAAAGTGCATATATGGTTGGTTGGGTTTTTTTACCTTGACAAAAGCCACACAAGACATCTCTGATACCCAGCAATGCCTTTTTGACCCATAATGTCTCTGAATGCCATAAAAGCTCCAATTCAAAGTGCCACAGGGGAGTGAAGGCTTCCAGTCAGTTTTGTGCACAGAAAAGCAAATTTCTTTGGTTTTGCTGCCTGATTACTCTTCCTTGCACCTTCCAGAGAAGTGGCTGGTGCCCCCAGGGCAGCACAGGCAAACCCTACATGGTTTAGCACTGCCAAGGCATTGAAGCAAAGCACACCTGGACAGCTGGAAGCCCTTCAGGGGTTTGTGCTCGATGCCTCCGATGGGGACACCGCAGTCGGGACAGCAGCTCATTTCCATGGGGAGCCCACACTGGGAAAAGAACAGGAGAACACAATTCCAACAGCTTCTCCAGCAGAGAAAGGGAATGAAACAGAAATCCAAGCTGGAAGTGGTTAATTCAAACCCTGCTACAAACTGGGCCTCTGCCTGATGTTTCCCAATCTCTGGTATAAATGCTAGGGGTATTCTGAATTTTACATTACAATGGCAGAATGGTCGGTAATAGCGAGTTTAGAAGTGGAACTCTGTGCATCAGAACATTAAAACCAGTAAACAAAATTAAACAGTTTATTGTTGAAAAGTTTGTTGGCTTAAATGCCCATCAGTGCCAAATTCTTACCTCTCCCACAGTGCAGAGGTGGCCATTGGGACATTCTGTCAAGAGAAACAAACAGGACAGTGTTCTAAGACAGATTTATACAGCCCCTGTAATTCCCTTTCCTTGGGACCATCATTCTGGAGCAAGAAATATGCTTCAAGATCTAATCAAAAGCCCTGACTATCCCAAAGTCCAGAGGACTGACAGCCCACACAGGAAGCCAAGGAATTTTTCAGTGCTGCTTCTCCTCAAGAAACAAGGAATCAAAGCCTGACAGATTCTGCTGCTGAGGGCAGGAATGCTCCCAGCCCCCATCCCCAGCTGCAGGGAGGTCCAGCTGTGGGAAGCAGAGACAGAGCTGGCCAGGAAGGTGGCAGAGTGCTCCTCTCACACCCTGTTTGTGTTGCCTTTGTGCCCCCTCAAGCTCTGCCAACAGCTGCAGACTAAACAGCACTGGATGTGCTTTGGTGCATCACCCACACACTGTCACTGCAGATCTGGATTTACCACAGATAACTGCTGAGGAGTGTGTTTGTCCTCACACTTGGAACAGTTCCATTCTCCAAACACAAGGAATTCCTTCCCCAGCCAGCCAGCAGCACTCACCATACCAGCGCAGACCACCCAGTTCCTCCCAGGTCCTCGCCCGAGCCATGATGTCCTCGGGCATTGTGGGCAGAAAGGAGTGCTGGGGAGGGAAAGGGGAGAAGTCACACCTGGATCTGTGAAACAGCTCTGTCCTGCAGCACTCACTCACTGCTGCTCTGCTCACACCGGGGAACAAGAGACATCTGAGAGCAGAGGTCAGGCAGGTGACAAAGACTTTCAAATTCACTTTTGAAAATCCACTCTGAGAACTGTCAGTATTGTTACAACTTGCACCCTGCAGACATCCTGCACTGCTCGGTGCACGAGCAGCAGCTCCCTCCCCTGGGCCAGGAGCCAGGCAGCTGCTCTCAGCCTTGCTCACCCAAATACCACCAAAGCTATTTGCTTCACACTACTCAGGATGGAGGTGCCTTGAAAAGATCCCAGGCCAGAGCCTGGTGTGCTAATTAACCCCAACAGCACTGAAACAAGCACCCCTCAGTGTTTCACAGCTCAAACAGCGAGCTGGAGCACTGAGGGGTCCTACAGAGGATCCAGCAGGCACAGGCCAGAAGCAGGGATGTGCTGAAGGGCTCTGTGTCCTCACCTGCATGCTGTGTGGCTGGAAGGCCAGGTTCCTGAGGGGCTGCAGGACAGGGCTGTGCCCACACAGCAGCACAGCAGCCACGTGCACAGCCACCTCCACCAGGGCTCCGTGCTGCCCGCAGCCCTGCGCCTCCACAGCCAGGCCAGGCAGGGAGTTCCTCACCAGGGCAACTGCAAGGAGTCTCAGCTCGGGGGAATTCAGCACTTGGGAGCTCTGGATGAACTCAGTCATCGCCTCTGTTTGCTGAAAGCACAGATTTGAAAGAGCTCAGGCCATCAGGATACTGCCCACACAAGCAAAGAGCAGCTGCTTCCCACACTGGGTTACCCTGCTCCAGCCTCCCCGGCCTGCTCAGCTCAGACCATCACCCCAGCTGGGACACAGGAGCAAAAACTCCTCACCACCAATGCAGATCCCCTTCATCCTTACCCTGGAAGGTTTGTCACGAGCTGCCAGAGGGGAGTGTCCTACCTGTGGCTTGGGATGAAGGCTCGGATCCCCAGCACCGTACAGGGCAGTGACCTCCCGGAAGATGGCCAGGAGCAGGTGGGCAGATTCCAGAGCTGGGGTGCTGCTGGAGGCCTGGGGAAGAACCAAGGATGTGGCAGGGGACAGGCCAGAGCTGCCCCAGCTACAGCGATGTGCAGGTGGGAGAGCAAAGAAAACGTGCTTGAGCACAAGCCCCAGTGACCTCCGTGGGAACAGACACTGCCCACGGGGACACGAGGGAGCTGGAGCCATCCAGAGGGGTCTGGAGGGAGCCCTGGGCTGTACCTCGGCCTGGAGCAGCCCCTGGGCCGTGCCCTCCATCATGGCTCGTCCCACGGCGTCGCGCAGGGCCCGGTAGCGCTCCCCACACACCAGGTACCGGTCGATGTGGTTGGCCTGGCTGTGCTGTACCTGCCAAGGGAACGGCCATGCAGAGCACTGGGGACAACAACCCAGCTGCAGGAGGCAGGATCTCCTCTTCCTCCCAGGCATTTCAGTCTCCCCAGAGCACCAGGAGAGACTCCATCCACCAGAGAGCCCAAGACCACTCCCAGCCTCTCTGGCCTGTCCCCCAAGAGCCACCCAGCAGTAGGAACACCCCAAAGCAGCACAAAGAGAAGGCAAAGAGGAGACCAGAACCATCACCAGGAGATGCCTGTTCTCTACCTGTTGCAGAATTTCTGCTGGGAACACCCAGCTGAAGCGTGGCTCTGTGACCAACTTCTGAGCAAACTCCATCCCGTGCTGGCTGGCAATCCTCCTGACCAGGTACACACGGTGCCAGTCATTCCCAGAGAGGCTGCAGAACTCCTCCACATTCTTCAGGTAATGCTGCTTCTCCTTCATCTGCTCTGGCTCTGGAGGGGAAAAAAGAGGTTAAAACACAGGCAAAAGTACATCCCATCTTGTAAAACTTCTCTGTCTGCTCCAGCTGTAGCACCAAGTCCCTTTTTTAGTTCTGTGTAATTACACAGAAGAACTTCAGAGCCTTCCCCTCCTCAGGTGTTGTCTGGAGCATTTCCTCAGTCAGATTCCAGACAATGATTCATTTCTTTGACAGGGAAGATATAAACTCGTCAATATAAACTCTTAATCCCTTCTAGCTGTGCAGAGCTCTCATTCATATAAAACAATAACCCTTACAGCAGCCCTGGGTCTGAAGCAGCATTTATGCTTTAAAGTTCAATTTAGTGGGCTCTAAATAAATCTCCCTGTTAGCATCAGGAGGATAAAGTAAATCTCCTTGCACAGGTGTAAGTGCCATGTAACTGCACTGGGGTCACCAGCACAGCCTGGCTTCCAGTTACAGAGCACTTGTAACACTGGCACAGGGGACAGCCCCCGCCTGACACCCCGAGGGAAAAGGGAGCTGCTGCTCTCCTTCCTGGCCATGCACCACAACAGGTCCCAGCAGAGCACAGGGCACTGACTGTGTCCAGCCCAGCTGCCCTGCTGGCTTTGCTGTGCATCCAGCATTTCCACCTGGCAGCAGGACAATCAGACTCACTCGTGTGCTGCTGCAGGTCGAAGATCAGCTCTGCAGCCCTGCTCAGCCACAGGCGCACCTTGGCCACGGCCTGCAGGTACTGCACAGAGGATTCCTGGGGAGCCTCTCTGCTGCTGCCTGCCAGGTAGTTCTCTGGAAAGGCTCTGTCCTCAGGCAGACTGCTTCCATGCCCATATCCCAGGCTGTCCTCTGACTTTTCACACATGGAATCCTAGAGAGAGGCCGGAGCACTGGTGAGTGGCAGAGCCACCTCACTCGGCCACCCCTGTGTCCCCAGGGCACCCACCCTGCCACGAGCACAGCAAACCATCCCTGACCCTCCCCTCCAAAACCACCCCTGACCCTCCAAAACCATCCCTGACCCTCCAAAACCATCCCTGACCTTCCAAACCATCCCTGACCCTCCCCTCCAAAACCATCCCTGACCTTCCAAA
>NC_031786.1:742766-762918 GCF_001522545.3 Parus major | reverse complement strand
TCCAAAACCATCCCTGACCCTCCAAAACCATCCCTGACCCTCCAAAACCATCCCTGACCCTCCAAAACCACCCCTGACCCTCCAAAACCATCCCTGACCTTCCAAAACCATCCCTGACCTTCCAAACCATCCCTGACCTTCCAAACCATCCCTGCCCCTCCACTCCACTGCCAACATCCCCTCATCCTAAAGCTCTGCCATGTCACCAAACACCATTTTCAGGATGGGCCCCAGCTGTCCCACATTCCCCAAGCTTGGAGCTGAGCAAGAGGCAGGAGCAGGCTGTGAATAACACACATTCCATGTTCCAAGAGGCCAAGCTCTACCTGTCTGTCCCTCAGCAAGAACACAAAGGATGATTTTAACTACAATTGTTTTTTAAAAACAACTGTAAGTAATAAAACCTCTCCCCTGCTGTCACTTTTGTTTCAGGTTGTCCAAAGCCCTGAAAGCTATGCAAGGGGAGGAAAGGGAGCAATCCAAAAGGTAAAATAATTTAAGTTCTGCACAATAATTTAAGTGTCTGTGGAGACAAGAAGGCAGTTCAGCACTGGGCTACTGCACTCCTGTGCTGGAGTTTAAGACCCAGACATTTGTCCAAGGGAAAGAATTTATGTAACACTGCAAAGACACACAAGCCTTTCCTTGAAAAACAAGGCTCATTCCTGAGAACAAATTCTGACCAGGTGATTTGATATCAACTTCTTTTGGGCTTTCTAATTGGAAAAAATAGTTACATACACAAGAAACACACTTAGAATTGCAGAAGGGTTTCTGTTCTTAGCTTTTTTTACTCATGAAACTGCAGCAGTTTGATGGCCCAGCTCTTACCTCCAAGCAGTTGACAAAAAGCAAGTAGAGCTCTTTTTTGTCATTTTTCTCTAGGAGCTCGTTGTGCTCCACCTGGGACAGGTAACGCTGCACTTCATCTTTCACCTCATTGAAGCTACAGGAGAGAGAGACACCCTTACACACACAGCTGCCACCCTGACAGGACTGCTCCTGCTCCAGAGCAGAGCTCCCACAGCTGGCTGGGTGACAGCTGGGGTCACTCTGGATCCTGCAAGCTGGAAAAGCTCCTGTGCTGGTTTTTGCAGGTGATGTTTGGCTTCACAGCCTGAGCCGGGCTTTGATCACCAGCAGTGCTCCATGAGCACTTCCAGGGCAAAAGGCACCTGATTTAGGAGGTGGTCACACCTGAGAAGGGGCTTCTGTGCTTCTGTGGGAATGGGGAGCTCTGTGGAGCAGACAAAGCTCAGTCCTGATTAAACCTCTGTGAATGAGGAGTTTTGCTTTGCTGACCTAGATCAGAGTGACTGCTCCACCTTGCAGCACCCAGGCATCCACCTCAGCACAGGGCTGGTGAGGAACAGCCAGGTAAACCTTGCACAGGTGCTCACCCTGCAGCACAAGCTCCATGCAAGCCAGCCCAGTTGCACAACTAATGCAAAGGGGTTCAGGTTCAGTGCAACCCATGGAGGTGAGGAGAGCAGTGAGGTTTGATGAGGAACAGAGCTGAGCCTGGCCTAACCTCCCTCAGCTGGATGTGCTCACCTGTACTTCAGGAGCAGCTTCAGCATCACGGAGCGGATGATGGGAGTTTCATCCACCTCATCATTAAACGGGGACAGGAATTTGGTGTAGACAGCAGGGTGATCTGTGGGCACTGGGCAAGGACACGGTTGGCAGGTGAGAGAAGGTGCTGACAGACTCAGCTCTGTAAGACTGAGTGCCAGGGTGAGGGGAGCTCACCTGAGTCCTTCACAGGGCTTCTGTGAACAAAGAGCAGATCCAGGAGTGCCTGGATCACCTGTGGCTCAGGGGGCTCGTTGTCCTTGAAGCACATGCTGGTGACCACGTCGATGAAGAAGTTATTGCACCTCTGCCGGAACAGGGCGTTCTTGGCTATGGCAGCCCTGGGAAGGGAACAAACACAGAACCTCTGAAACCACGGAGGAATCAAACACACACAGGAAAAGTCACCAAAGGGAGATACTTTTCCAGCTTCCCAATGACATGATCCTTCAGGTCCCTTCCAACCCAAAGCATTCTATAATTTCCATGTTTTTACAGAGGCCAAGGCAGCTTTCCCCTTTTTTTGGATACAACAGAACAGAACAGGCTGTTGGGTTCCAGAGGGATGAAGCAGAGTTCACCCCTCACCCTGCTCATGCTGACCACCTCAGATTGAGGATTTCCTCACAAAGCCTCCCCATCCAAGGCTCCCACCGTGGAGAGGGTGGCTGGAGTACCTGAGCTCCTCAGAGACAGCTAACTCCACATCCTCTGTGGCAACCCTGCAGTAGGGACAGTGCATCTGTGCTGGCACCAGCCACATGCTGATGCACTTGTGGCAGAACACGTGGTTGCAGGGCAGGCAGATGGGGTCCTTTGGCTCTCCCAGGCAGATGGGACACGGCTCCAGACCATGCCTGGAATCCAGAAACAGCAATGAACACAGCTCTTCCGTGCTGCCTCCCCAAAAGCCTCCACCAAGATGTTCAGCTGCAGCTGGACCAGGAGCACAGTGCAGGACAGGCTGGCTCACTGCTCAGGACGCAGAACCAAACAGGGTCACTGCTGTTCCTCTGGCTTTCACTGCAGCCACAGGTGTGCTGGCAATGCAGGCAATGCCCCTGCTGGCCCCTGTCCCAGTGTCAGTACCTGTAGAGCCTGCTGCTGACCTCGTTCTTGCACTGGCACAGCACTGTCATCACTGCAACAAAGGTTGGATGGGACTTCATGTCTGAATCGTGCTGGAAACACTGCAGGGGGAAAGGACAAAGCCCAGAGACTCAGCTACAGCACCTGAGACCAGAATCCCCACCATCAGGGAAGAGGTGAAATCACAGCTTGGCTCACCTTGGCGAGAAGCAAAGTGTATTTCCTCACCAAGCCCTGGAATTCCGGCATGAGGGCGTGGATGCCAAGGAAGACGTGTTCCACAAAGAGCGCCATGGCGAACACGCGGCTCCAGCAGGCTCTGGGGAGGACAGCACGCTGCCACCCCTGCAGGCCAGCCTCACACCTCCCTGCTGCTCCCTCCACAGCATTCCTGCACCCCTCTGCTTTACCCTTTGCCTGCCCTAAGGGATTTTTGTGACATTCTGGCACTTAACCCTGGAGGCAGCACTGCAGCAGGACCAGCACCACTGCACACACCTTCTCACACCTCTAACTCCTATGGCAAAAACATTTAAAATACCAATTGCAATTAGGTACACTTTCTTCACTTCAAATAACGAAACAAGGTCTGTGAGAAACTGGGGTAGTGCTCTGGGCTTTCTTCCAAAACACAAGATGCAGAAATTCCCCATCTCTTGGGTCCTTGTGCACACAGGATGAAGTGGGGAGACTCTGCTGGTTAACAGGAACCTGAGGAGAGTTTTAAATAACCCCTGAACCCAGATGGAATGCACCAGATGATACTGCCAGATTTAGAGAATCTGCAGGAGATGAGAGGGAAAAAAAAATGTGGTTCTTGCTGCTTGGTATGTAATTGAGCCCAGCAGGGACCTGGAAAGGTTTGCAAAGCCTGAGAAAAGCAGCACCACAGGAGCTTGAGGCTGCTCCAATGCCCCAGTGAACTGCCAGGCAAAGAGCAGGGCTGTGAGCAGAGCCCAGCACTTACCTGAGCTCCCTCAGCAGCTGATGGCAGTGGCTCCCCCTGCGCTGGGCACCCTCCTCTTTGCACAGGAATTCAATGGGCATGTGGAGGTTCTTCACTCTCTGCAGCCACAGCTCAGGGGGGGCTGTCTGCACCTGGTTCTCCAGCTCCTCAGCACACCCCATTGCAGCCAGCACGTCCAGAACCTGCACACACACAGGACCAAGGGAACACAGCATTTCAGAATTATTTACAGACCGTGGGCTCTCAGTCTGGCCTGCTACAGCACGTGTTCTACTGAATCATCTCCTACTTGAGTCTCTAAAGCTCTGCAGTTCTCATGTTTGTGGCTTGGCTCGTTAGCACGTCCTATTAACTAATGCAAAAGCAGGGCAATCTATTTTAAAACCTGCTTGTAGCAATAACAACACAGCAGATCATTCCCAGTTGTGAGGAATCTGAGCCTGTGCTTCCCCCTCTGCTGCTGCTGAAATCCAGAGGAGACTGAGGAGCAGTGCAGAGAGAGCTCCCTGCCAGGGCTGAGCAGCACAGAACGCCTGGCAGTGACTCTACCATCTCTGGGCGTGGAACTCTGCAGGCTGGCTGGCTCAGGAGGCAGCCAGCCACACGGGGGAACACAGCCAGGATCCTGGAGAAGTTCTGCAGCCGGCTCTTGAACTGCTTGTGTGCCAGGTGTGCCCAGGGCAGGGAGGGCACCAGCTCCTCTCTCCAGGGGGACTCTGCCACCCACTGCTCAACGCAGGACACGAACGCCACACGCAGGCACTGCAGGGGTGGGAAACACAAAAACAAAGGGGAGAAACTACTTTTAGAATTCATTTTGTACTGGAAATCCTGGCAAAATTCTCAGAAACATGAGAATCGCCTCCCTACAAAGACAGCCTTTAATGTGTCAGTTTACACAGGTGCTGCTGCCCTGAGTTACCCCAGCAGCCACTCAGTGTGCAGGGCTCTGCTCTGGGCTCCCCTGCTGTTGGGCTGTCTCAAAGGAACATTCTCCCCAAGGCAGGACTGACTCAGAAGGAAACACTCACAGGCATCGTGCTCTCCTCCCCACCCAAAGGGTTCCCAGCCCCTGCTCCAGCCCCTGACCTGCAGCTCCTCCTGGGAGGACACACCGATGGTCAAGACAATGAAGTCTGTGATGTAGCACTGGAAGAGCATCTGCCTTTCTCCCTCAGTCAGAGCAGAGATGAATTTTCCCAGGGCAGTTTTCTGGAAGTATTCCACAAACTTCTCAGCATGGCCTGGAAAATGAGGATGCAGAGAAAAGCTGGATCCTGGGAGGAAGCTGGCTTTGACACAGCATCTATCCTAGAGACACTGACAGCTCATTAATCACTGATGCATCCAGCACTCCCCTCATCCAGGGCACTGAGGAGGGACTCAGGCCAGGCCTTGTCAGCCCAGCACCGGTGTCCTATTTCTGGAATCTCACCTTGTCATTAACTCTTGGCTGCTCCACAGCATTTTGAATGCAAGGGCACAGAATAGGTGAGGAAGATGAATGGTGAGAAGCACAAAGAAAAGCTGCCTGCACAGAACTCTGCTGGCTCCCAGGAGCACAGAGGGACTGAGGGTGACCCCAGTGCCAGGAGGGCACAGCAGTGACAAACCAGAGCTCACAGGGCAGGGGATGGAGGTGCTGGAGCCAGGCTCTCACCTTCAGTGTTTTGGATGTACTGAGCCTCCATCCACATCTCTTCCAGGTACTCCTTTATCCTCCAGCTGAAGGGCATCTTATTCCCAGCATCAGCAGATACCATCATGTTGTTCTGCACCAGGATTATCTCTGGCTGAGGGCTGGGGGTGAGAAGGTCATTAATGCAGCAGGCTTTTGTTTGGGAAGCACAGTGCAGACAACAGAGGTGAGAGGCTGCAGAAAGCAACCCTAGGAGGGGAGGGAAGTGCAGGACTGACATGGCTCACCCTGCCCCTCCTCAGGCAGCATTCCCTGGGCACGGCTGCAGGGGCTGGCTGAGCAGGGGGAACATGCCAAGGGCCAGAGAACAAAGCCCAGGAGCACTCAGGGCCAGGCAGGAACAGACTGAACTGTGAGCAGTGCCCTGCTGCCCTCGTGGAGGATTAGAGCCAGTGCTGGGCTGCTCCCAGTGCTGCCAGCTCAGCCCAGCCCAGCTCAGCCCAGCCCAGCCCAGCCCAGCTCAGCTCAGCTCAGCCCAGCCCAGCCCTCCTCAGCCCTCCCCTCCTGCTCATCCCCCAGGGCTCACCTGTTCTTCCCCACTCCAGGAAGGACATTCAGGAATTTGGTGTCACTGAAGATGAACATCCACAGGTTTGTCACCCACTTTTCTCCTGGCCTGGCCAGCAGCTCCAGATTGCCATTCCTGTCTATGACAGCGATCAGGAGAGCCAGGAAGGGAGTGACCACCTTCTGGACTCGCTTCCACAGGGTGTGCCTTTGGGAGAAAGGGATGGAGAAACCCAGAGGGAATGTGAGCAAAAACATCAGCAAAACAGGAGGTGCCCATCCTGAAAAACTGCTGACATTTGCACATGACACAATCCTAATTCTGCCTTTATGGGAAAAAATGCCACCAACAGGAAAGCCCTGCACTTCTCTCACTCCTGGCTCACCTGGAATCCCACTGTTCCACTCAAGCACTTGTGCACTCCTGTCCCACTACAGCCCCTTCAGCTCTAATTCACCCTTCCCCAGGAGAGGCCAAAATTGCCTTCAGAGAGTTTCCAGCACAGACTGGAGCCTGACACTGCAGATGTTCAGATCACACAAAGCTGCTGTCTCTGCTGCACAGGTGCCACTTGCAGACTCCTCCTGGAAGGCTGCAGGTGACAGGGCAGTGCTGCTGTCCTCACCTGAAGGTGCCTGCCTCCTGCAGAGCACTGAGGTTGGAAGCCTCCCGAAGCACCCAGTTTTTGGGGTGAAGGGAATTTTCTTCTTGCTTCTTCAACAGGCTGGAGAGACGAGCCTTGGTTATCTTCAGGAAAGAGGCTACAAAACAACAGGGAACTTGTGTTTTCTCTGCTATTATTGGACCCAAATGTCCCACCAAGAACAGCATTTGACAGTTGTTTCAATAATTGGCCAAGTGGGGGAAAAAGCAGCCAGAGAAAAAGCCACCACTTGAAGAGCAGAAAAGCCTTACATCCACCAGCACACGGGAGCATGGACACACATTCTTGGGACATCCCCCTCACCTGCACCACAGCAAGGACCTTTGGATCCCCAGTGACCTGACTGACATGTTTTGGTGGTCCCCAGATGGCCAGGGACACTCCCTGCAGCACACACCTTTCAGCTCATCCTCTTTGGAGAAGAGGCCAAGCAGGATCTCAATTCTCCTCCTGCTTCGACTCAGGTCTTCGTTCTGGTCCCTCAGCATCCCCACAGCGCTCTGCACACAGGTCCTCAGCAGCACAGTGGTGTCCAGGATCTCACCCTGCCCAGGAAAACAAGGTCATTCCCCTCGAGTGACGCTCCTGTCCCCAGCACACACCCTGGGAAGGTTTACAGTGCTCCCTCAAGGTGTCTGCTGCCTGGCATCCCTGCTCCCAGCTCTCCTCATCTCACACTGCCGTTCTCAGCTCTTCTGCTGTCAAGAACATGATGAAACTTCCGTGGCCCTTTCAAACAGGCCCGTGACACAGGATTTGTGCTGAGTTAACACTCCTGCAGGGCCAAGATTCAGCAGTTTGAGGAAAGAAGTGAAAATAATCAACGTGACCAGGGGAAATCTGCCCTTCCTGGGGAATGCTACATGTCCCTGGTGCTGGGCATGTCCAGCTGAGGCTGTCAGGGCCACACAGGGCAGTGTGAACGTGGCTGCAGCACAGCCAAGTCCTCAGCCAGCTCCAGCACACAGCTCAGAGCACACAGCTGGACTGAGCCTCAGGACCACAGCTCCCACCTCCAGGCAGAGAAAGGCAACAGAAACTCTTAAAGCAGATTTTTAAGACTCAGTTGAACAAAATCACTAAGGAATGATATAGAAAATATATAAAATACAGAGTCCTCAGAATGGTTTATTTCTTTAGTGATGCTGATTTTGACTGGGCAGTGGGGAGGGGGGACTTGTGTCTGATCAGCAACATTCACAATGCAAATATTGGTTTCAGGTGAAGGGGGACACAAAAAGTGGGTTGCACCTCTCATGGCAGAGCAGAGAGCCACAGTGACAGCTGAGAGGCAAACAAATGTGTTCTGAACTGACCTGATAGTGCTCTGCTCCTGGCACTGGTGTTCCACCCTCCACCTCTTCCTGCTGTGCTTCTCCACTGGCAGGCAGAGCTGCAGCAAAGGTGGAGAATTTTTATTAGAAAGCAGCAGCACACTCCTGCATCAGTCAGATCAGAGTTTATTTTAGCAACTGCATCCCAGAGCAGCAGAACATCTGCCAGAGATCCATTAGCAGCTGCATGAGGAGCTGAGGTTCACCTCTCAAACAGCCACAGCTGCTCAGGCTGTGCAGCAAGAGCTGGAAGAAGTGTGACACTGAGCTAATGCCTTCAGCTCTCCCTGACTCCTGTCAGGCAGTGTGGTGAAAGGAAAGAGAGACTGAAAAAGCTGAGGGGAAAGGAAGATCCTTGTCAGTGGTCTTTGCCATGCAGCCTCTGCTGCCTCCTGTGCTGGGACAGAGCACTCAGGCTCCTGAGCAGTGCAAACGCCACAGTTTTGTCAAAAAAAAAAAAAGGAAAAATACCAAATTAACTTGTTTGATGACCTAAAAGTTGGGAGCCATCTGGTGAGCCCCCCAAAACCAGGTGCTGAGCAGGGAAAGTCATCAGATCCGCTGTGCCAGGCGTCAGTTCCTGCAGCACCAAGTGTGGGAGCACAGCTCCCCCTTTCCCCAGCACACAGCTCACCTCTGGCTTCCCCTGGATCCTCAGAGAACACCTGGCTGATGGTGAGGTTCTGCAGGGCTGTCAAGTCAGAGATCATGTCCTTGGATCTGCGGAGGTCGTCTATGTGCACCGACTGCCACAGCCCTGCAGGCAGAGAACAGCAGGAGTCATCCAGTGAGCAAGAGAAACTTGTCTGAAGGCAGCTGAGGAGTGAGGAGGGACAGATGGGCACACCCACCTCCATGGAAGCCCACGTAGGATGTTCCTCCTTCCAGCCGGGAAAGCTTCATGATAAAGTAAACAAAGACAGAGACCTCCCCCAGGCCCACCTTGTTGATCTCGTTGACAACAGTGTACCTGCAGCACAGAGCAAAGGCTGGTGGCCAGGACACATTTCCTCTCCCAGAACAGACACAGGTGACTCCCACTCCTCCCTCCCAGCTGTGGTGCTGAGCTGCCACCTCCAGCTGTGCCCTGAATTATCCCAGACCCTCAGCTCTTCAGGATTTCTGCAGTCAGTGGCCAGAAATTGCACTTCAAAGGGGATTATCTGCTCATGTGACCCATCTTAGCTTATTCTGACTTGGGTTATGGATTATTTGAAATACAATTAGTGCGTTTAGATTCATTCTGCTACAGAATAAAGGATGTGGGAGATCCCCAAACAGCACCAATAACCAAACAGTGAGGAGTGGCCTGGTAGAACTGAACCCCTCCATGCCCAACTCACTTGGCTGAGGCGATGAGCTGGGCATCCCGAGAGCCATCTTCGAAGTCTGTCTGAATAATGAGGACTTTATTTCCTGAAGTAGCATCCAGGAAATCGCTGAAGAGCGAAAAGAGATTTAACAGAAATCACAAAGTGTAAAGATCAAACATTAAAGGCCACAGAACCGGTTGCTCCACATTGGCTGTGGCTGCTGCAGGAGGAGAGAGAAGAACACCAAAGCCCATCTCGTGTGATGGAGCTGATAAGGTTTGTCCCAAGCCAGCCCACTGCCAGCACAGCCTCTCTTTTCCATATGTGCCACTCCAACTGCTCTGCCCACGCAGTTCCACACAGCTGACAGTCTGTTCCAAGCAGGAAAACCCCGGCCCAGACTCACCGGATGCCCTTCAGGAAGGAATACTCGGTGTCAAACTGCTGCAGGAACAGGATCTGGAGCCTGTGGGCCCTGCCCTGCACCTCCCTCTCCAGACAGGCAGCATCACCACTGGTGAGCAGGCGTGAGAAGGTGGTGACCTGTGCAGAGAGGGGCAGCCATGGGGCACAGCCCCAGCCGTGCTGCAGCCCCGGGCGCGGGGCAGGAGCTCCGGGAGCGGCCCGGACTCACCTCGGTGAAGGCCGCCCGGGGCCCGTCCCCGGCGCGCAGCTGGGCGCCCAGGAAATCCGCGAAGGACGTGTGCTGCTGCTGCCTGAAGTAGGTGTGGGCCAGGGAGTGCGCCATGAACAGCCCCACGGAGCTGCAGAGGCGGATGACGGCGTCGGGGGTGGCACAGTTGAGCAGGGCCAGCCGTGCCCGCTCGGTGACGCGGGGCAGGAGCTCGGCGGGCGCGCAGGCCGGGCGCAGGAGCTGCGTGCCCTGCAGCACCAGCGAGGCGCACGTGTTGGCGTGGTAGCCCACGAAGACGTCTGCGGGGCTGTACTGCTGCTGGCTGATGAAGTGCTCCTCCGTGTTGACCGCCGTGAAGTCCCGCACCCAGCGCTCCAGCTCCCGCACGGCCTCCCTCTGGGCCCTGTCCAGCACGGTGCTGATGTCCAGGTAGTGCTTCTCCAGCCGGTTGATGAGCGGGATGGGGAAGTGCTTGTACACCACCTCCTTCTCCTCGATGACGATCAGGCGGAACCTGGGGTGCACCCGGCACTTCACCCGGTGGGTGCCCAGCCCCAAATCCACGTACTTCTGCCCAGCCAGGTACACGTAGTACTGGTTGAGGGCGTCGTACAGGCTCTCGTAGAGGTTCTGCAGGTTGAGGAGCACGACCATCTGGCCAGTTTCCATGCAGACCTTCACTCGGTTGATGTTCCTGCATATCTGGGTGTATTCTTGGTCCTTAGGAAAACTGGAGCCAAAGATGATCTCCGGCTGCTGTTGGTCAGTGAAGAAAGCCTGCTGGAGGATCTGCAGCGCCGCGTAGTTCTCGGTCAACACAAGCAGGTACCTGCAGTCCCCATCCTCAGCACTGCTGTAAATGTTCTGGCGGATCAGCTCTATCCTACTGATATCATGAGCATGTATCTCCCCTTTTTCCAGCAACTTGGAGGTGAATATTTCCAAGGCATTGACATCATCTTTGCCACCGAAGTTACGAAGAACCATTGCGGCGATGTCCTGAGGCGTGGGCTCGCTCTTGGAGCTCTTAGCTAAGGCAAAAAACATCTTTATGAGGCTGTAGTAGTCACGCAGGCCAAAGAACTCCCTGTCCTGGGTCTTGCAAATGTTTTCATATGCATCTGCAAAGTGATGGAAATACTGCTCGACCTTCTGCAAAGCCCCTCGTGCCGAGCTGCAAATGCCCTTTGCGCTCTCGATGAGCTCCTCTCTGCTGGGGTCCCCACGGGACACAAAGATGCCTCGATTCATCTTGGCAGGGTCCAAAGCCCAGTTGGAAATCCCGATGAAGCCAACCTTTTTGTGAGGAAGAGGGACATCATCTATGCAGCCATCCTCCAAAAGTGGATGCAAAGTCTTCAAGGGCATTTTGGGAGAGTCTTCTGCCAGCCCAATCTCATCCAAAACCACCACTGACACATACTCCTCCAAGTTCTTCCCTTCCTGGAATCGAGCACAGTGCTTGAAAGTGCCTATGATTCCCTCTGGAGTGGAGAGGGGGCTGCACTGAAAAGACACCAGATGGATCTGCTTCAGGTCCTTGAACAGATCAGAATGAGCTGCTTGGCCCTGCATAGCATCGGCCACGATGGTTTTTGCCAGGGATTTGGAGCTCCCAGGCTTCCCGACAAGAAAAAGAGGGATTTTCAGCTCAATACAGATGACCATCATGAAGACATTTTCCTTCAAGGCCAAGTTCCTTGCTATGGTATCCCGGAGTGGCACCCCACTCAGGAATAAGTCCTGCATCAGAGTGATTTCTTCCAAAATCTTTTTCTGGGTATCGTAAGGCTTTGGGAGGACCTGGCTGATGGCAGTCCTGTACGGCTCCTTCCTTTCCAGGGACGCGTGGTAGCAGACCCCGACCGCCAGCACCAAGGACCAGATGACGCTGTTCCTGTCTCCGCTGCCCTTGGGACCTTTCCTCTCGGCCAGGTACTTCTCCAGCTCCCTCAGCAGCAGCTGGCTGTGCCCGTAAAACCACTTGAACACCTCCATGCAGCGCTCCACGTCCCGCAGGCTGACGAAGCCGCACTCGTCGTCCCTCCGCCTCATGTACTGCTGGGAGGCAAAGAGCACCTCTGTGACCGTCCTCACCTCGTCCCTGGCCATGGGCAGCTGCTCCGCCGCGCGCTGCACGATCTGCTGGATGTACATCTTCTCGGCGCTGTTGTTGAGCTGCCCGAAGTCCCACACCAGCGGGATCATGCTGGGCGGGAGCGCGTGCACGCGGTACACCAGCTGTCTCAGCGGGATGGACCCCAGCTTCTCCCTGCTGTCGTCGGCCTTGACCCGGTAGCCCAGGCCAGCCAGCTCCAGGCGCTGGATCATCCTGTCCGTGTGCTTGCGGTAGGGATTGCAGGCTGCGATGATCCGCAGGCCGGAGCCAGGGGCCAACGGCTTCCCCTGCACCGTGCGGTCACACAGAACCTCCTTGATGCTGCTCACGGCCTCCGTGGTGTTGGCTTCGTCGAAAAAGAGGACGGTGTCCAACCCGTGCTGCTCCTTGTTGGATTTAGCCAGGGCTTCTGCTTCTCTGACCCTGGCGTAGATCATCTCTGCAGTGGTACCTCCGTGAACCTTGACCAGCTTCATGTTCTCCACCTCCACAAAGCTTCTGCGTAACTGGCACAGGAACTTCACCAGCCTGGTCTTCCCACAGCCCGTTTCTCCCATGATGACGACCGGGATGTTGCAGCGGAATCGCATCTCGATGGCCAAGATTTTCAGCACGTTGTCCGTGGTGAGCTCGTACGTCTCGTCGGGGTCGAACACCCAGGGGAGCCCCAGCACCATGCAGAGCCTCTCGAGCTTCTCCTCGCGGGGCAGCTGGTCGAAGGGCACGTTGAAGGGAACCTTCTGCAGTAACAAGCCCTGGTACAGCTCGGGGGTCATGATGTCCTGCTTGATGACATTGCCGTTCAGAGGATTGATGGCATCGATGCGATTCCTGATCTGCTGGAAGTGGAAACCAATGAATGTCATGGACACACGATCCTCGTTGAAAAACAGATAGGGATGGGGCTCCGACTCCCACTTCTTCCTGATGCGGAAAGGGAGCAGATCTTCCTCCGCCACGTTCTCCAGGCAGGAGGGCTGTCTTCCTGAGCTCTGGTCGGAAATGTTCAGCGAGGGCGTCGCAAAATCCCGCGCCATTAAAATCATGAAGCCAACCACAAAGTTCTTGAAACCATTCAAAGTGTCCTGGACAAAGTCAGGGTTGCAAAAGACAGAAGCCTCGCAGTCTCTCAGCTGAATGTTGAGGAACCAGGTGAAGTTGCGGAGCTCTGCCCAGGAGGGATCCACGACCCCGCAGTGCAGGAGGAAGAGCTGCAGACATTCTGCAGGGCTGCCCTCCACCGACAGCGCCTCGTAGCAGAACGTGTCCAAGTCACAGCCCTGGTCAAACCTCTTCAGGTACTGGAAGGGTCTCTGGAAAGCCTCGCTGCAGAATTCCTCCTTGTCCATTCCCAGGTTCGAAACATCCCCAGAACGGCTCCCAAGTGTCTCCATTTCTAGCACTTCTTTGGGAGACTTGCATGTTATTTTAGGGAACACATCCAAGAAGTGATACTTCTGGCTCACTGACATCTGGAGAAGAGAAAAAGAAAATAAAAGGTCATCACAGAGCTGTAGCTCAATCTTCACCAGCTTCATTAATCTGTTCTTAACAGTCTCCTTGTCTAAAGACACACACCTGAGGAAGAGGAGCCAGCCTTTTCCCCTGTGCAGCAATTCTTCCGCTTAAAGTGCACCAACAAATCCTATTCCCTCCTACATTTTCCTTCCAGGAACATGAGCCTGGCATCACCTCCAGCCCCTTCTCGGAGCTACTTCAAAGAAAACTAAACCCAAGAAACTGTTTGTATTTATTGCAGTCACTTCTACACTCTGTTCTAACAGCTGCATATAAACATTCCCCTACCTTCAAACACTTCAAATTAACAGGAGGGAGATTAGATTTTGCATTTTTATGTTTCCTCTAAATGTCACAGAGGGGGCAGTGAGGCGTGGATTAACAGGCCTTCAGAAATCACCAACCCAAGGAAACTGGACAGGCCTCATTTGGTGTCTGGCTTTTATGTCACTTTGTACAGGGCCAGCAGTTTGTTATGGGATACAGCACACCCCCAATGAAACAGGGAACTCCTGTGCTGTGTTTACAGTTACAGTGTCACCACAGCTAGGTACAAACACATGCAAAGTGACTGAGAAGTTCCCAGGAAGGGAACATTGCTGGTACATACAGGTCTGGCTGCTTTCTTTGGCACTGGGGACACCTCCAGGATTTCAATGATGTACAGGTGACACTTCTGCCGTAGCCACATATTGCCATTATTATCTGTCAGGTACTGCAAAACCAACAGCTTGAAGAGAAACTCTGGGATCCCACGCTGCACCTGTCACAAGAAGAGATACCAAGGCACTTCCTCTTTATTTACCCATCACAACTTCACAGAATCACAGCTGAGGGTGGGAAGGCTTTCTGCTCTCTGCCCAGCTGCCCAGAGCCACATTCAGTCAGGTTTTTAATCTCTTCAAGGATGGAGACTCTAGAGCTTCTTTGGGCAGCTGTTCCAGAGTTCAATCACCTCGATGGTATTTGTGTTATTTACACAATAATTAGAAATGCTAGGGAAATGGCTAATTGAGAAACAAGAGCTTTAGGAAAGCTCCTGCAAGGGTCCACACAGGACCTGCAGGACAAGGCAGCTGTGGGAGGGATGTACTCACTGAGGAGGTGATATCAAAATGGAATATCATGGGCTTTGTCTGGTGCTCTCTCTTCAGATAAGGCAGGAGAGATTTCAGCACTTTATCTTCATCCACTTCTGGTTCAATCAGTCTGATGGTTTTCAGGAGCTCTTTACAGTCAGGCTGCACTTCTTGCAGTCTCTCATGCAGCCTCTTCACATACAGAGATTTCCCTGTCATAAAAAACACCACAAGAACTAAAGCCATCAATATCAGATACATCACATTAAGACCGTAACAGACAGAAGGAACTAAAATGTTTAAGTGCCCCACACCCTAATTCTCTGAAACTTCCTTAAAGGCATTCCAGAAGAAAGTTTAAATCTGGTTTGAGCAGCTGGAGGCTGGAATCCAGCACACTGCTCCTGTTGTCCATGTGGTTTGTTTTCCTTCCACTGCCTGAGAGAAGCTTTACTTCTTTAGGACTTTATTTCTTTAGGACTTTACTACTTTAGGACTTGAATCTATTCTATTTTGTGCTTGTTTCTAAAGTCAAACCAGGGGACTTCCAGCTTTCACCTCACCGCACTGACCAGCCTGAACTGCTCTTTTTCACCAAGATACCTAAAGCCTGGACACAAAACCCAGCAAGGTGAACCCCGCTCTGGTTTTGAGCTCCCAGCAGAGCCCACCCTGCACGTGCCACCTTACCCATGCCAGCTCTTTTGGAGGACACAATCCCAACGCACATGTGCTCCCTGAACACGGCGGCGGCCGAGCTGGTGAACTGAGCCACGCGGAAATGGCGCTGCAGGTACTGCTGGATCTCTGCCCGGGACCTCTGGGGAATCATGTGCACCTTGCAGTGGCTGAAGGCAGAGGGCAGGTAGCTGTTCTCCCGCTCGCAGTTGCACAGGATGATGAGGCGGTAGGAGCTGTTGTAGCGCTGCAGGTGTTGGAACAGCTCCTCTGCCCTGCGGCTGACGTCGTAGCTCAGCTCATCCGCGTACAGCATGGTGTAAATCCTGCTCCCCCCGCGGCAGGGAATGAGGCACCTGCGCAGGAACAGCCCCACCTGCTCCGCACTGCTCCGGGCCGTGCACAGCAGGACCTCGTCGAAGCTGGGAAGGGGCTGCTCGGGGCTGTTCATGTAAATGGCCAGGGCAGAGCTGAGCACCTCGGAGCGAGGGCAGGTGATGAGGTTGGGCTGGCCCACACGGAGCAGGTCCTGAGGGAAGTCCCTGCTGACACGCTCCCCGTCCCTGCTGGCCAGGTTCTTCAGCCACACGCCCAGTGTGTCGATGTCCAGGCAGTTGGGGAGGAAGGAGCCCATGTTGCTCATGTAGCACTCCCAGATGTGCTCCAGCCGGGCACTCAGGTCCTTCTCCCCGTCCAGCAGCACCTGGAAGTCAGACCCAGCCTTCCCTGAGCTGGGAGGCCCCCGGCTCCCGAGGGCCCCGAGGACGTCCTGCTCGGTGCAGTGGGGGCTGAGGAAGGAGAGCATCATGAGGGCAGCCTGGCTGGGGCTGCCCCTGCCCAGCTCCGAGCACAGGTACACCAGCTGCTCCGCGCTGTAGTAGTTCAGGTAGAAGTGCTCAAATCGCTTTGCGTACATGAAGCTTTTCCAGCTCTCCAGGAAACTCTCCATGGTCTTGCAGAGGGCAGGGAGCACAGCTGCCATGTCCCCTTGCCCTTCCAGCACTGGGATGGGGGCCAGGGAGAAGTCTATAAGGACACAGGATTCTCTGTGGGGTGAACAATACACCTGGGCAAGCCAGGAGCGGAAAAGCATGTTCCCAGCTGAGTAAAGATCTATAAAGGCCTGGGCGAGTCTCTGGACATTGGAAAAGACCTGTGTGAGAACAGAGGAGACAGAAACAAGCTGATTTACAAGTTTCAGCCATGAAACCACTGGAAAGACATTCAATGAAGAGAAAGTCTTTGGTCCCAAGGTGTGTCAGGCCTTGTACAGCAACCACAGACTCTCTGTGACTTTTTACATCCCCAGGAGATCAGTAAGGAGCTCCCAGGTTGCTACAGAAGTACAGAGATGCTGCCAGCCAGGACAATCCCCAGTGCAGCCAGAGGACAAGGCCACCAGCTCACTGTTCTGTCTCCAGCTTAGTTCCACCTTAACAGGGAACCGCAGGCAGGAACACCCAGGTGCCCGTGACCACCACCCCCAGCAACTCCACAGCCTTAAAAGCTCCTGCTGGAGGGAAAATCCAGCCCTGGCCCCAACAGCAGCAACCCCCTGGCTGTGGAATCTGACCTCAGAGAACCTCTCCACCTCCAGGCCTTGCTCTCCCTTGGCTGACATGAGCATCAGTTTGTTCTGCAGCTCGCGGAGCTCTGCCAGCGAGTATTTCCAGGAGGCGTCGGCGTCCCCCGAGCTCCCCGGGAGGGTGAAGCGCAGGACACTGTCCAAGGAGAGCTGCCAGAGCAGAAACTGTCAGTGGGGCTGGGGCAGCACCCCAGGCAGGAGGGGCAGTGGGTGCTCTCACCTTCTGGCCATCAGCCGGTGCCCTGAGCACATAAACCCCTCTGCTGTTGATGGCAGCTGCCAGGGACAGCGAGGACAGCTCCACAGAGCCATGGCTCTCCTTCACCGTCTTCAGCCACTCCAGGTGCTGGGCCGAGGCACGCTGTGGGGAGAGGAGACACAGCAGTGCCCTGACTGCTCTGAAATCCAGAACCTCCGGCTGGGGCTGCCACAAGGCTTTTGTGATGGGGAAGAAAGAAAGGAATGAGTACTGGCTGCAGCCTGCTCTTTCTGCACAGCTCCTCCTTACCCACTCCAGGAGGCTGAACAGAGCCCACAGTGCTCCAACACCTCTTGCTGCACAAGGATAAGAGTTCCCAGGCATCTGCCTCCCCTCTTTCACACCACCAAACCTGCACAAGCCAAGCTACAGCCCATGGCACTGGAAAGCCTTGCAGTGCCCTGGGGAAACCTGTGCTTCACTCACAGCTGCTGCAGTGAACTTCTGTGCCACAGAAACATGGGATGTTTTCCTCCACTAACAAGAGCTGCAGCGATGTCCCCACACTGCCATTTGCCCAGTGCAGTCCAACTTCCAGCCATCACAGGAGGATGCAGCTCCAGCAGAACTCACCAGTTTCTCAGGGAGGGTCTCATCGCTGTCCAGGGCTCGCCACAGCTTCTGCAGGCAGCGCATGAAGTCCTGGAAGCCCGAGTGGTGGTGGAGCTCGTAGAGCAGGGAGGAGTAGCCGTGCACAGTGCCATGGAAACAGGCCACACGGTCCACGTCCATGTCGTTCTCCCCCGCCGAGATGGACGCCAGGTCAACAAACACCTTCAGCTCATTGATGTCTGAAATGAGGCGACCCAGGAGTGGGAAATGCATGAGGCAGCCTGGACACCACCCCTCACCACAGGAAACACAGGAGGAAGGCTTTGAACAGCAGCTCCTGTGCAGGTGCCCTCTCCCCATCAGCGTTCCAGGCCATCCATCCATCCACAGGACCCGGATCCCCAGCCAGGATGGGAGCAGTGCCTGAGGGGTCTGTGCAGGCCAGACAGACACAACTCCATCCTCTGGAACAGCTCTGGAGTGAGCAGCAGCAGCTGCTCCTGGCCCAGCCCAGCTCCCAGCAGGGTGGTCACTGTGTGCTGCAGCAGCCCACACTGCAGGGCCACGTTTGAAGGGTCCCCACAGCACCTTCCACACCACAGCCCACCCGAGATGGAACCAGCAGCACCAGAAATCACAAAGGCACAAAGCAGATGGGTCAGGGATTCAGTGTTCCTTCTGCCCCACACAAGCTGCCATCCCTCCCAGCACTCTGTGTCTCACTCCTGGCTGAGCAGCACACACCTTTCAGTGCCTCTCTCACCCAGCAGACAAACTCCTTCTGCTGGGCCAGCTCCTTCAGGCAGCCACGGCGGGGCACAGTGATCCCCTGCAGCAGCTTCTTGGCTTCCACGAGCTCAGGGCTGATGGAATCCAGCTTCTGGGTCTTGTAGGATTCAAGCTTTTCTGTCTGGAAAGCAAGTGGTGCAAACACACACTGAGCCTGGAGCTGGGAAATGCCACTGGTTCTGCAGCAGGGAAAGGAAAGCCCTCTGCAAAACCACACCCCAACAGAGCAGTATCATCACCTCTCAAAGGAATGACTGCCCAAAAGTACCTGGAAGATCTGATTTTGTACCTCAAATAAGCATTTTGGCACAAAGGAACAGCTCTTGACAGCCTGGGATACACTTGTGGGAAGGTTCAAATTTAGCCAACACCCTGACAGTACAGAGCCAAAGTCAGGGGTACTTACTATGTGCAACAGGTTTTCCAGGATACTGAAGTCACCAGAGAGCCCCAAACTCTCTTTGACCTGGGCAATGATCTTGGCAGCATCAAAGGTTAAATGCATTTCATGGTACTGCTGGATCTGCTGGACCCGCTGGTCAATCCAGCCTCTGTCTTCTGCAGGCCAGAGCCCACAGATGATGTTCAGCTCTCCTCTGAGATCTTCAGGATGATTTGTGAATTCACGGAAAATTCTATCAACTGCAGAAAGTGTGAGATTTCCTGACCTGAGATCATCATACAGCATTGCATAGCTGTCAAAGCAAGGGCGGATCATGCTGCTCAAAACATCATCGAGGTCCAGCTCAGGAACAATCTCCTCCTCCTCCTCCTCCTCCTCCTCCTCCTCCTCCTCTGGACAGTCACACACATACTCCTCTCCTGCCTTCTGTGCTGCTTCCTCCCAGAGCTGCTGGAAGATCAGGCTGTCCTTAAAGGAGTGCATTTTGTGGAGAAACTCTTTCATCTCTGGGCTCAGCTTGTAGAAGGTCTGCAGGGGTCTCTTTCCCATCACCACAACTTGACTCAGCCTTTTAGAGCGAAGATCTTCCGAGTGTTGGAACTGCACTTCACCTGCATCCACTGTAAACCAGACAGGCCAGAGGCAGATCAGGTGCCCAGCCTGGCTCCAGCTCACCTCACCCTGTCCCCCAAGACACAAAATGCTTCCAGGCAGGCAGACCCCTCTAAGTGTGATTTGATGCACTTGATCCCCCCAGTGCTCTGGGTTACTTTCCCCAGCCCTCCTCACCCTCACTTCGGGGTTTAGAATCAAACCTGCTCCCAAAGCCAAGAGATTTGCAAGGAAAATGCTCTTGTCTGGTGTTGCCACTTTCAGACTGCTCCCCCAGAACTCTACCTCTCACAGACTTCTGCACCTTCCTGCACATGCTCAGGAAGGTTCCTATTGCTTTTTTCTCTCTCCTGAGCTCTGTGACTTCCTCGTGCCTCAACTGCAGCAGTTCTCTCAGGCTTCTCTGGAGCAGCTCCTTCTCCTCACTTGCCCGTTGCTGGTGCTCTGAAAGAAAACTCACCTTAGGCACAAAGCAGCCACTTCCCACACCCTGCACCCCGAGTGACTGGGGCTGGGAACTGCAGAGCCACAAACCCCACAGTGACAACACAAACTGGAGCTGGGAGCTCCCTGCCCAGGCCAAGGGACAGCACCCCAAACCCTGCAGCCCCTCCTGAGCACCCCAAACCCTGCAGCCCCTCCTGAGCACCCCAAACCCTGCAGCCCCTCCTGAGCACCCCTGACCCTGCATCCCCCCCTGAGCACCCCAAACCCTGCAATCCCCTCCTGAGCACCCCAAACCCTGCATCCCCTCCTGAGCACCCCAAACCCTGCA